>NC_138174.1:68971408-69266346 GCF_964165515.1 Mesoplodon bidens | reverse complement strand
GCTAACCTGGGGATGTCTGCTGGGCTGAGGGACACACCTGAACCCTGTCCTCCTGCGCCCTCTACCGACAAAATTTAGCATTGCTCCATCTGGCAAAGGAAAAATCTTCAAAGGACCCACAGCTATTTTTGCAGAGCAGGCAAAAAAGGGTGAATATGGAGCAGAAAGGCAGGAAGCCCGTGACTGGCACCATATACTTATTGAAAGGGACCTTTGCTTGTATCGATATTTTTTTAAAAACCCAGAATAAAATACAATAAAATGTTAAGTTAAAATTGTAAGTGGCAGGCCTTTCAGTGTTTATTATATCCATTTTGTAACTTTCTAGATATTTTAAACCTAATCTTGGTGAGAAAAAGCGCTTGATGTATTACTTAAGCTTGAGAACCCTTGAGCTGGTAGATAAATGCCTCTACATCTAAAGAAACTGATCTACATGAAATTTTTAAACTTGTATGATCTGAATTCTGTTGAAGAAATAACTTGTTCCCATCATTTATTCATACTTTAATTTATTCATTAAACATTTAAGAGCATCTTTTCTATGCTGATCACCATACCGGGTCCCAACCCTCCAGTTCCTCACATCCAGGGGGTGAGAGACAAAATCTTGGCTAGTTAAACTGGACAGAAGAGAATGTAAGTGACGTTTACACTCAGAAGGAGTTTTGCAAGTCCTCCTGGTACAGTGATGCCTGTGTTGTGCTGAAGGAAATAATAAGAATTATCCAAGAGAGAATATTTCAGAGAGAAAAGCAATTGTTTGAAAAAAGTCTAGCTCAATTTTCACCTATAAATTAATTAAACCAAGAGAATGGAAAAATGTATACTCTAAATAAGAAACATCTAAACATTTAAAAATGAGATATAGTCTAAATAAAGTGAGTAATAAGTTTGATGGAGTTGAAGCATTCATAAATGACCTGTGATCCTACAGCTCTCATTGTGCCAGAAGAGTTAAGAGAGAGAGAGAGAGACTACATTTGGGTCACAGTCAATTTTCTGACCATCTGCCATGCTAAAGGTTTTAAATGGTTGGGATAACTCAGCATGCATTTCAGACTAGAACCAACACATTCTGGGACAGGTAACACATATACCTTTCATGAAATGCACATTTTATCACATTCATCTTCTAAGTGAAAGAACATTTGCATGTTCTCTCCTGTCTATCCTGGGCTTCTCAAAGAGATACTGCAAGATAAGGTCGCTGTTTTCTATATATGTGCAACTGAGTATTTCCGATCTTATTGTCTATGTGTTGAGGCATCCTGCAATCCTTTCCTTTGGGAGAAGCCACTGTGCTGTTATTCCAATACCTAGAGTGATTCATATGTCTGGAATGAAAAGACGATCCCAAATCGGTTCCACTGATAATGCCACTGTCATTGCTGTGCTGGGCAGAGGACCAAGACTCTAACTAAATCAGCTGATCTTTTGACACATGTGTAAAACACTTAAGCTGCCCTGCCATTCGGGGTTTCAACTTGCATTGACTTGTCGACTGAATCCTGATTTCTACTCAGGGTTTTCTGTAAGGGATTAGAAAAAGATCGACTTGTTAAATTTGTTTCTTGCAGAACACTAAAATGGAACCCATCCTGTATTGCGATTAAAATCTCTTAACTGAAATGTTAAATCTTGAGATTTTTTATTGTCATTTACTTTTTTAACTAATAACTTTATTTTTTAGAGAAGTTTTCAGTTCACAGTAAAACTGAGCGGTAAGTACAGAGAGTTCCCACATACCCCCCACCCACCCTCACACGCACAACCTCCAGCAACATTTCCCCCAGGGTGGTACCTTTGTTACAATATATGGACCTGCACCAATACATCATCATCACCTGAAGTCCATAGTTTATATTGTTTCATTCTTCGTGTTGTACGTCCTATCACTTTTTTTAAAATTTAATTTATTTTATTTTTGGCTGCTTTGGGTCTTTGTTGCTGCGTGCGTGCTTTCTCTAGCTGTGGTGAGCGGGGTCTACTCTTCATTGCGGTGTGCGGGCTTCTCATGGCCGTGGCTTCTCTTGCTGTGGAGCATGGGCTCTAGGCACGTGGGCTCAGTAGTTGTGGCTCGCAAGCTCTAGAGCGCAGGCTCAGTAGTTGTGGCGCACGGGCTTAGCTGCTCTGCGGCATGTGGGATCTTCCCAGACCAGGGCTCGAACCCGTGTCCCCTGCAGGCAGATTCTTAACCACTGTGCCACCAGGGAAGCCCACATCCTATCACTTTTGACAAAAATGTATGATGATGTGGACCCAGCATGATAGTATCATACACAGTAGTTTTACTGCCCTAAAAATCCTATGTGCTTAATTCCCCTTTTTATCCCTAACTCTCCCTTAATCCCTGACAACTACTGATCTTTTTACTATAGTTTTGCCTTTCCCAGAATGTTGTATAGTTGGAATCATACAGTACATAGACTTTTCAGATTGGCTTCTTCCACTTAGTAATATGTATTTAAGATTCCTCCATGTCTTTTTTTAGCTCATTTCTTTTTTTAGCGCTGAATAATATTCCATTATCCAGATGGATCACAATTTGTTTAACCATTCATCTACTGAAGGCCATCTTGTTTGCTTCCATGTTTTGCAATTATGAGTTTATGGGTAAAGCTGCTATCAACATCCACATGGAGGTTTTTGTGTGGGCGTACTTTTTTATCTGCTTCGGGTAAACCAAGGAGCAAGGTTGTTGGATCATATGGTAAGAGTATGTTTAGTTTTGTAAGAAACCACCAAACTGTCTTCCAAAGTGGCTGGACCATCTTGCATTCCCACCAGAGGCGAATGAGAGTTCCCGCTGTCCCATATCTTCACCAGAATTTGGCCTTGTCAGTGTTCTGGAATTCGGTCATTCTAACAGGTGGATAGTATCTCACTGTTGTTCTAATTGGCATTTCCCTGATGATATATGATATGGAGCATCTTTTCATATGATTATTAGCCATCTGTGTATCTTCTTTGGTGAGGTGTCTGTTAAGGGCTGTGGCCTATTTTTAAATCAGTTGTTCATTTTCTTACTGTTGAATTTTAGGAGTTCTTTGTATATTTTGGATAACAGTCCTTTGTCAGATATATCTTTTACAAATATTTTTTCTCAATCTGTGGCCTGCCTTGTTCTCTTGACATATATTTGTCCTTTGCAGAGCAGAAGTTTTTAATTTGAATGAAGTCCACCTTACCAATTATTTTTTTCATGGATGAAGTTTATTTTTATTTGACCCATTATTTTACTTTTTTTCTTTTCTTTTTTTTTTTTTTTTGCGGTACACTGGCCTCTCCCGTTGAGGAGCACAGGCTCCGGACGCGCAGGCTCAGCGGCCATGGCTCACGGGCCCAGCCGCTCCGCGGCATGTGGGATCTTCCCGGACCAGGGCACGAACCCGTGTCCCCTGCATCGGCAGGCCGACTCTCAACCACTGCGCCACCAGGGAAGCCCCATTATTTTACTTTTAACCCTGATAAACATTGTTGTCCTCTAATCTTGCTGCTGCCCTCATAGAGATGATTAATTGAAAGTTTCCTCCTACACGTTGATGCTGTTTCTGTGGATCCCACAAAATTGCTGTGAACATCAAATGAGACAATGTTTATGAACAGGTTTTGGAAACTGAAAAGCATGTGTACCCATGTCAGGTAGCATTACTAGTCTCTTGATAGCAAACACACTTTTATTTTTTCTTTGGCCAATGGATTGTATTCATGATATCAGTTAAAAAGAGCTCAAGTTCATATTACAGTCGACAATACCATTTGGAATCTAAGAAATAAGAGGCAGCAAATGTCATCTTTAATTCCAGAGGTTGTCAACTTTCACTCTCCTACAGAGAGAGTGGGTCTGTTTCAGTGCTTTCTTCTGTCTCTGGAAGCACCAAGAATTATTTTGTGATTTTGCAACATTTTCCCAGTTTACATTCATCTCCTGCTTCAGGATTTTCTTTCCATTTATTTTGGTATAACTAAATAAAAGTGCAGTATACTTTAACTGAATAAGTGAAGACAAGAAAGAGAAACCAGAGAGAGAGAGAGAGGGAGAATAGATGACGCTCCAGAAGTTTCTGAGTTTTCTTGCTGAAATTCTAGTCAACAACTATAGAAAGAAAGTGTCATTATTGGCAAATGTCCTAAAGAAGTGGTTTATGACAGCTCATGTTACCTCTTTCCCACGAATGAGAGTATATATTTGGAGCTGTCTTTCCACTAACTAGAGGGAAAGATCTTGAAAAAAGACAATTTCTTCGAGCATCTTCAATAGATTTATTCCTTGGTTCCTTATAATTTTTGTTATGTTGCAAATCGCATATTTTAAAAATTATCCTTTCTAAAATGTTGTGGTTGTGTATCATATAGTTTTTGTACACGATCTTGTACAAACTTGAACTGTCTCATTAGTTCTAACAGTTTGTTGATGGAATCTGTTGACTATTTCATATAGGAAATCCTATGGTATGAAATGTATTTCTTCCTTTCTAATCATTATACCTCTGACTTATTTCCTTGCTTTTATTGTACTGTCCAGATCTGCAGCACAGCACTGACTATGAAGAGTGAGAGCGGACACCTTTTTTTTCCTGTCTTTGTCATTTTTCTCCATTTAATATAATTCATGCTGAGGGCTCTTAGAGGATACCATTTATCATGTTAATGAAGTTTTCTGGCTTTTATGTTTGTTTAAAAAAATCGTGAATGATGTTGACTTATAATCTTATAATCTTTTTTTTTTTTGTATCTTTTAAGGACATCATGTAGTTTTTCTCCTCTAATCTGTTAAAGGGAAGACTTACACAAATAGATGTTTTTTCCAGCAATGAAGGTAGAATTCTTTTCTGATTAGCTCAATAATGGGCAGTCACTGGAGAAAATTCAACCAGTATATGAGTGTGTATGAGACACGCCTTGTGCGGCTCTTCAGATCATGCTTTCCTGCTCTCTGCTGCCTGACCCTGGGCTTCTTTAGGCCAGGGGCTTGCTTAACATCATCAAGAGAAAGTTCAGAGAGCTTTGCTTGATAGGAACCTATTATTTTTTTTAAACATCTTTTTTGGAGTATAATTGCTTTACAATGGTGTGTTAGTTTCTGCTTTATAACAAAGTGAATCAGTTATACATATACATATGTTCCCATATCTCTTCTGTCTTGCATCTCCCTCCCTCCCACCCTCCCTATCCCACCCCTCTAGGTGGTCACAAACCACGGAGCTGATCTTCCTGTGCTATGCGGCTGCTTCCCACTAGCTATCTATTTTACGTTTGGTAGTGTATATATGTCCATGCCACTCTCTCACTTAGTCCCAGCTTAGGAACCTATTATTAAGTGAGAAGACAACTCTTTACAAGCGGAGAGGAAAGGTGGTCAAAGCTGAGCTCTCAGCAGTTACAGTTCTGCTAGTAAAGAGCAAAAAAGAAAGGAAGCCTGTGGCTTTCTGTTGTGATGGGTCCCTAGAAACTTACGTCTCTTCTAGGGTAGCACACTGCAGAGGCCTGCTTGTTCCAGGCTGACCGGTCAGGATGCTGGAAGGTTACCCAGACACGGGGAGATCTTGTGTTCAACTTGAGTTTTCTTGCTGAAGATCCAGCCAACAACTGTAGGAAGAAAGGTCATCATTGGCAAAAGTCCTAATGAGGTGGTTTAGGACTCATGTTACCTCTAACCCACTGAAATGGGAATTTTGTTGAAGGTCAGAGTCAGCATCATGGGGAAGTCAGGGCGGTTTAAACTTTGGTTATGTGACGATGAGTATTTGGTGTAGGGCAGTTTTCAAACTAGGGCTTCCATTTTGGTTTTTCTTTAATAATATCTTCATTTCCAATATTTTTACTGACTGTCTGTCTCTCTCCATCTATATATGAGAGTGTGTGTGTGTGCGTGCGTGCATGTGTGATACGTGTCCTTTCTCTCTTCTTCAGGTATGTCCCCTTAAGTGCAGTAATTTTTCCTCTGTCTGTGTCTTGAAGTTCAAATCCACAGATGCCTGGAGTTCATGTACTTAAGCATAATTATCTTACCAGTTAATAAAAAGGAAGGAGTAATATGAACACATTGGGAAAAAAGATTAAACTTCTTACTGTTTAATATGAAATACTGAAGAAGATAAAAATAAAACATAGAATTCACTACAAAAACAAGGGCATAGATCACAATCTGGTCAACGAGTGTTGTCAATTCAAAGAATATTTACATCCAGTCTCTTCATAATTGCCCTGTAATCTTACAAGTCATGTATGAAAGAAGTAAATTTGATAACAACCTAAAAATTCACATGACATTACCAATAATGGAGTACAAAGCTAAAAGAAACTTTATCAAAATATCATTAATTATAATAGATTTAAATTAATCATGCCAGAAGAAAAAAACTTTATTAATGTTTTATCTTCTCTAAGAAATATGATATTATATTGTTACCATATAAAGTAATCAAAAAGTAGGCAGGCAAAAATTTAGGAAATATTCTTAAAGTGTGGTAGGAAGTTTATATATTGATAGAGTATTTAATATATTATTATATAATAATGATTATATTATATAGTTATAATTATATAATGTATTATATAGTTATAATTATAAATTATATACAGTAAATCATGATTACTATATTATTTCTATGTACTATATTTTTCCTCTTTAAAACAATTTTTTTTATTGAATGAAACGTTCTTTAAATTCTATAGTGCTTTACAATTTTCAAAAGTTTCACACACATGATTTTATATAATTCCATAATAAGCCTTTTTTTTCTCCTATCCCTGTATTTCCCTCTCCCTGCTGGTAAGCACTAGTTTGTTCTCTATATCTATGACTCTGCTTCCTTTTCTTGTTTTATTCACTAGTTTGTTGTATTTTTTAGATTCCATATATATAATTATTATATTATATAGTTATCATTATATAATGCATTATATAGTTATAATAATTATATTCATTATATATAGTAAATCACGATTGACATATTATTTTTAAAATACTCTTTTACATCTTTTAAAATTTGTTAATTTGGGTGATTTCTCATTTTAAATAAATATTACTTTTGTACCAAATTTTGTATTTGTAATTAAAAATTTTTTTCCTTAAAGAGGACACTCCCCCCAGGTTGTATAAACATCAGGCCCTGCCCCAAACCTGGATTTACCCAGATCGCATATCCTGTCTGCCCAAGGACATATCTTCTGTCCTCCAAAAGCATCAAAACCCCAAAGCCTTTGGATGCCAGGCCTGCACCCAAGTCTAATACACCCCACGCTGTGGTGGCATAAATTAGTTCACATATTATTGTGGCTTTGATTTCCCTCTTCATTTACGGCATCTAGGGGTTTCCCTTTCTTTCAAGCTTGGATATGCATTTCTAAAGCATCTTTGAAAATACTTTATTGGGTATTTTATGTGTTGGGAATGGAAAGGCACGCCTGCACCACATTCATCAGTCCGTGGCCAGAAGTGAACACTTGCTTTCTTTTGTAACTTTATTGAGGCACACACGACACAGGATCCAAATTCCTCTGGAAAGAACGAATGATAATGCTGAACAGGCCTTGTAATTTTCAAAGCTCTTTCATATACTTTGTTTCATTTGACCCCTAAAAGGATCTATGCAGTAAGTATGTAAGAGGTGTTATCATCCCTGACAGATGAAGGAAAGGGAGCCCCGGGATGTGAATTCTCTGGGATCCCACAGTTGGAAACCGGGAGGGCTAGGCTCCCATGGGACTGCCCGTCCCTCTCTGCCCCTCCACGACCCTCTCACTCCTTTCACCTGGCTTGGTACTGAAATCATTCAGCATATCTCCCCAAACCCAGGACAGCACAGCCCTAGATGAGAACCCGTGCTTCTCCAATTGAGTCTGCCCTAGAATGAGGGGAAAGAATGAGAGGAATTCTCCACTGTGGCCCATCCCAGAACGGTCCCATCAGCTAAACATTCTTTCCTAGTAGAAATCTGTTGGGAAAAAATTATCTTTCTGAACACAGGTCAACTGCTGTTGCTAAAATTGGAGCATGATTAGTTACCACTAAAAAAAGTCGCTCTAAAAAGTGCCATTTCCAAGCAGCTGATGGCAATATGGAAAGAACAGATGGTATTGGAGGCATCCACGTCTGGCGGGGAGCTGGAAGGCTTGTTGTAGTCATTTCTGCTTCCTGGGTAATAAAACTGGAACTGAGGGAAGGATCATCTCCCATCCTCATTCTCAAAGTTGAATTATTGTGAAGGGATTTTTTTTCCACATTGATAGATTCATTTGGTTCCATCTATCCCAGGATTAAGGTGAGCAGCAGAAAGCTATTGTTTATTAAATGTTAACTTAAGAGGAATGTTACTAGCGAACTAACGCTTATTTCGTAGATAGTTCAGTCAGAATTTCTTATCTAAACCTATTGCCCAAGCATTATGTCCCTCCATGCGATTAATATCACAGGCTCATAGCTCAGCTCCAAAGCATTCTTGGCTCTTTTGATGACATGAACGCTGGCAATTACCAATTTTGATTTACACACGGTTGCAGTCGAAGATTCTTCTAAAACAACAATGAAATTTCTTTGAGGGGAAATCTGTTTTAAGAACTGGCTTGAGAAAAAATTAAAAATAGAAACAAACAACCAAGTAAATCCCTTCTTCGAAATGCATGTAAGTCCATCAAGGTACTCATGGTTTCCTGTCAGAGCCACTTTATAAGGCGGATAAATTATGGGGAGCCATGCCTGTCCACGTGGTTAAATGCGGACTCAAATGCTTAGGACCAGGCATGTGCTATTTTTAAGATGAAAGGGCTATAACTTCACTTGCTGTTTCCAAGTGTATTGGATGATTTCACTCATACTGTTTCTTCCATCCTGACCAGTAATGTTTGTCATTATATAGAGGGCATTTAAAATGAAATAGAAGCAAATTCTTCTACGTCCACAAGCTTGACAAAATGTAAGTGTTGTCTGAATGTGTTTTGAACTCCTACTTTAAAATGTCTCATGGTGGTCTCTCTTTAACAAGACAAGTAATCCATCATCTTCATGTCTCAGGCGAACCAAGACAAGAAGAGTCCCATTTTAAGGTCCTGTTGTGCAGGCTTCCCATGTCTGAGCCTCCACAGTCCTAGCTGGTCTAAATCTTTACCTCTCCCATAGCAGCATCAATAATGAACCTTTTCCTCTGGCACCCTCAGGGGCTCCCCGAGAAATCTGGCAAATGAGGGGACATTGCAGCAGCCCTAAGTCATTTGACAGAACAGATCATGAACTTTGAGCCACTGTGTTACCAAATAGTTGAGGGACCAGAAATTCTGGAATTGCACTTCACTGTGACTACATATTTTCTGCATAACACACTGAAAATCACACACTTTTTGAATGTTAGTGGTTACCAGGGTTTTTCAGGAACTTCTAGTTTTCTGCTGAGACCCTCACCTCCCTGGAAGTGAATTACCACCGTAGTCTCCCTTATAAGTAAGGATGGTGGACATATATCTGTCTGATCAGCAACCCTTCCATTGTAGAATTTTGGGGGAAGGTCACGTGAGAAGCAGTGAGCCTCTCGTTCATATTCTGGGATGGGACTAGCAGCCTGTGGTAAATGGTGATGAAACAATTAAGTTATTGTCTCTGGTCTCCCGTGAGTGCCTGTCTATTGAGGGACAAGCATGGAACTAGTGAAGAAATGCCATTGTCTAGAGGTTTCAACTTGAAGAATGGCTCCATTCTCTCCAGATGCAATAGCCAATGAGACTAAGATTATCTTCCACTATAGAGAGGATGGGTCCCCATTTTGAAATTGTATTTATGAAAATAAGGCAGTGTGCATGCATAGGGCGGCAGGGAGAGGAGGAGGGCCACACATAGCTCTTGCTTGTTATGGACTCAGCATCCCTCCCGGAGTTGCCTGCACCACTCCTTGGATGTGGTCGGATGCTTCTCTCGCGCCAACCAGCCCTGACTATGAGGCAGGGCTTATGACCAAGTTAAGACCAATCAGAGTCATGTCTCCCAGATCTTGAATCTACAGTTACACATGGAGGAAGGTGACGGCAGTGAGGCCCCCAGAGCACTGTTCAAAGGAGAAGGCCATGAACGCCTGCTGCTGCTGAGATATGTGGGACCAGAGCCACCCTGGGTCCGTTATTTCTGAAGTCCCAATGCTCAGCCCTTCCATTTGATTCAGAGAAATGACCCAGAGCCATTCCAAAGAACCCTGCTTGTCCGACCCACGACTTGAATGGCATACAATTTAATACAAGACATATTACTGATGACCTTCTAGGACACCAGACGCTGTGCCAGATTCTTTCAGATGTATAAAACTTCACTTCTTACCATGGGTAAAGGAATGACACCATCTCACATCCCTCGGACACATCAGGGCGCTCCATCTGCTGTCTCTGCATCTGTGCCGGTGTGTTGGTATGAAGACAGCCCAGAAACCCTCTGGACCTGGAGCAGAATAGTTCTGAGGTCTGTATTTTGCCTCATTTCCAAGTGTTCCCCCACGGGATTAAGTCTTTTATCACCCCCTGCGGTAGGTATTACTTCATAAACACCCATTGCTGGTGGCCTCCCTTGCCCTGGATTATTCTCCCTTCTTCACTTCCCCAAATAAAATATTTTCTCTCAAATCCTTGTCTCTGGGTCTGGTTCTGGGAGAAACCAGAGAAAGCCAGGGGCTGCAGTGTTGGATCTCTGTGAGGATGTGCCTCAGAGTCTGGCGTGTATGAGCCACTCTGTAAATGCCAACCCACCCATTTTATGGATGAGGACCCTGAGACAGAGGCGGCAGGGAACAGCCTGCTGCTAGATGGTATTTGCAGGATGGCAATTAGAATTTACCCTGCATTCAACTCCTACCCATCGCCTAGACTGGGGTTCTCAGCCTGGGCCCTGCTGACTTTTGGGCTGGATGGTTCTCTGCTGGGGGCAGTGGAGGGAGGTTGTCCTGTGTAGAACGTCTGGCAGCACCCCCGCCTCTCTGTACTAGATGCAAATAGCACCCTCCCCCAGCAGTGACAAGCAAAAATTGCCAGATTATCTCCAAATAGCCAAACGGCCCTGGGGGGAGGGAAGGATTCCCCCTCGTTGAGGACCACCAGCGAGAGAGCTGGAAGAAAACCCGGTGATACCTCGGAGTCCACACTGATGGAGAAATGCAGAGTGGTGGCATGTACGCAGCCTTCTCCTTGACCCTGCATAAACCTTTATCCAGTCTTGCAGCCTCTGACTCTAAATCTGGCCCACTTTCCATCCTGCTAGGCTCCCTGAGACCAATGTTCCATTGCTCGGCTTGTTACAAAATTCTTTCCTGTTGCACCCAAATCTGCCTCCTGGGAAATTACTTCATCAGCGTGCCCTGCGGAGCCAGGCAGGAGGCTAATCCTTCCTCATGGACTGGCACTTCAACTATGGGAAAACAACCCACACGTCCCCTGCCCTATAGATGGACACCTACTGCGTGCCCGTGCTACAGACACGCCGGGAACAGTTGTCAGACGGGGAGTTTAAAGTCCTAGACTCTTCGATCTTGAAAAAGAACTTTCAAGAGCCCAGAGTCTATGTACTTTAAAGCTTCCAGTTAACTCTGAGGTACCCTAACCACAGTGCAGTGTATAGAAACCTCGGACTAACTTATTCCAGCTCCGCGCAGTAGAGTTCTGATTTGTTTCCTAAAGCAGCTACTGAAAAGATGGTTTTTGAAGAAAGTATTGAAAAGAAACTCTTAAAAGAATAGACTAGTCCATACTAGGTCAGAGAGATACATATCTCTATCCAGTTTCATTCTCAGCCAAATAGTTTTGATAAGGTTTATACCAAAAAGCCCAGAAGTTGACACCCAAAAACGTTGGTTCAGTTTCCTTCCCCAGATGGTGGGATTAGAGGAGATTCAAAACATTTTTCTCCTTTGTTCTTTTCTTCATTTTAAGGCGTGTAGAATAAATGTGTGTGTGTGTGTAAATATATATGTACATATATTCGTATAAACTGCGATCAGTTTTTGAGTTATTTATTAAATTGTAATGATGACCATCTTTTTGCTGTTTCTTATAGGGATGATGACACCTGGTGGAAATAAGTCACAGAAGAGCAGGATCAGTCACAGGACTGGACCATCTGGGGGATAAGAAAGTAGTCGAATGACAGGCTTGGAAAAGACTGCAGGTCACCTCACTTCATTTACGGGAGTGAGAAAGAAGAGAGTCATGGGACCACAGCATGTCCAGATGAAGATCCCAAGTTAAAAGAAATGGACTAAAGAAAAAAAGTGACAGCAGAGAAGAGACTTCCAAAGTTGAGTAAAAAAAAAAGTAAAAATAGGCTCATATCTACTCAAGCTAAATCCCTCACTCAGCTCACTGGGTAAGCGTAGTCCCTCATAAATGCGAAGGATTATTTAATTCTCATTTGCCTAAGGCTTTAATTTACATGCCCTATATTCTATTTTAAGGGTTTCCAGTCTTCCCAAATGAGCACATGATTTTCCTCCTTCCTTTTTAACTGCCCCTTATTCAATGAAATCAATGACAATGGCTGGCTTTTTTTCTGGGAAGAGTTTTCTGATTTCCTGTTCACTGTTGCCCCAACTAACTTTACCCCTTATGCAACTTTAAGCCTTTGACTCACATCCCTTCTTGTGGATAGATGTTCTCTCATCCTCCTCTCAGTAGAGTCTTAACGTTATTTCTGGCTGCTGGAATCAGGGTCCAGGGCAGAGGCCACGTCAGTCGTGCCCCTCCCTTCAGCCACAGGAGTTGGGCTGATGAGCACCCAGCTTGCAGGTTTGTACAAAACCCCACCTGTGCACCCGCCCACTCCTTTTTAAAATGAAACGTAAGTCTACATTTCAAACCGCATCACAGCCACTGGATACCACAGAGGACAGCCTCTATTCTGCTGGAACGATTTTCTGGATCTTTTGAGAGTGATTCCATTTCATGTTGAAAGAAGTGTGTGTGTGTGTGTGTGTGTGTGTGTGTGTGTGTGTGTGTGTAAGACAGAAAATTGAGAACTGAGAAAGGGATAGAGAGAAAGAGAGAGCGTAATTCTAGCAAAGTAATGTGTATGGGTACTGGTGGGTAATGCTACCCTAAATAACTTGGACTTCCACTGGCTGGCTTTTGTTCATAAAATGCTAATCCTCTCAGGTGCAGACCTATATAAAACATCGGGGATTAAAGTCTGCACAGAAATCTCAAATCTCTTCTGCTGCATAAGGTAAAGATATGTTTAAACTAACCGTTCGAAATTATTTTGAGGGTACTAACAAGGAGTCCTTTTCAGAACTTCCAATTCTTTATTAAATACTAACATACGATCTAGACCCTATGATGTGTTGAGCTAATAATGAACACTAGGTAGATTACTGTAGTTATTTTCTAGGTTGCTTTTTGGGGAAAAAATTAATGTCTCACATCAATTATAATGATGGGGGAGGGGAGTCATTTCATTTCACAAGGAAAAATACTACCTGTTATTGCATGCAAAATGAAGAAATGTCTACATTTAATGCACAGAGTACCGTGGTGCTGGGTGGGTGTCCTGTAAAGAGTGTTGTCTTGCCTGACTACTCTCTGCCTTTGAAGATGAGAATAAGTTAATACTGTTTGCGCAAGAGGCTTTGCACAGGTTATCTCACTTAATTCCTATGACCGTCATGTGAGGTCAGAATCACCATTATCTACATTTTCAACAAAATTAGTACATGGCAGAGCCAGCATTCAAATGCAGGGCCCTTCACCGCAGCGCTGAGACTTCCTCCTGGAAGATGCTCTGGGTACTCACCGACAACCAGTCAGCTGTCTTTTAGGGGAACAATTAACTTCTGGAGTCGGAGGCAAGTTGAAGAGAAGGAGCAAGTAAGTATCTGCAAGACAAAAAAAATAACTTCTTGAGTTGAAGAATTGGGGTAATTATTTGATTGTTTGATTCTAGAGCCAGTGAAAATGCTAAATTACTTCACAGGAACCTCACTGATTTGAAATCCTGTTGCACATTAATGTGAGGGGCACATGACCCCTCCAGGTGTGCAATAGTTAGTAATGGTGTGGCTGGTTGCTATCCCCAGCTGGCCAAAACAATATGATGGGGCAACTCTGGTATATAAAAACAAATTGGGAAAACGATTTACATTTTGTAAAAAAAAAAAAAAGACTAGAAAACGTCACTGTGACAACTGAGCATTATGAGTAATTTCAGGGCAAACTCAGCCAGAAAACCCACCACTGAAGCAAGGCAACTCAAGCCGTGCCCCATCTCATGGTCTGGTCAAGAACATAGATCCTGCAGCTGGACCTCCTGGATTTGACTCCCGGCCCTGCCACTGGCCGGCTGCATGCTCCTGGGCTGCTTTTGAATCTCTCTGTGCTTGAATTTCTCTCATCTGAGAAGAGGCATAATAATAGCATCCACTTCATAGGGTTTGTTGTGAGGATTAGATGAATCAATTCACTAAAAGCACAAGAACGATGCTTGGCAAAAACACGCCAAGTCCCGCAGCGATGTCACGTGTTCTTATTTGGATGCTGATCAGTGATCCCAACAGCCAGGTCCTTTTTTCTTCATCAGTAGAGTTTTCCTGAGCTGCACTAATCACTTTTGCTCTCCCGTTTCTTGCCCGCAGCCCTAGGAGGCAGGTAGATATCATCCTTCCCTTTTTTGATGATGAGGAAATGGTGTGGAGGGGATTAAGTGAGTTGCCAAGAGTAAGAGTGGGCAGCCAACCAGCCTCCTGGCTCTCAGCCCCCAGCTCTTTCTACTATCTTGCGCTAAAGCCTCAGATGAGAAGGGAGCAGCCCCGCATTTGGGGCAAATCCATGATGTCATTAACCCTGGATCCACAAGGTACCCTTAAAGATATGTACGGCTGGATCAGACCTTCTTCATCAAGATTCAGTTCCAAAAGCTCTTAGAAATACACCTTAGATTGCAGCAAGGCAGCACCTGTCTGGCTACAGTGGCTCTGCTTTTGCATTTCTCCAGGCGATGGAAAGGTGGGGTGACGTATCATGGTCTCCTTCCACTTTGCACTGCAAAACCAGGATGGCTGCTCTCCCCACCCCGCCCCCGCCCCGGGGAACTAAGCTGAAATGCAGGTGTTCTTTCCAGCTCAGCAGATGCTAAGGCGATAAAGCTGCACCTTGCAGAGGCTCTGGGCGATTCAGACCCGGAGGAGCGCTCAGTCCAGGCCAGCTCTCTCCTCCCTGGTGGCTCTGGGATGGATGCGTGTCTGCACTCAGGGTGGCAGCCCCAGTCCGTGGACGAGGCACCGAGACCCCCGGATGAGGAGGGTCTACAGACAGACGGCAGCAGCGGACCCCCGGGAGGTAACCTCCTTCCTCAGCTCCACATCTTCTCCCATCTTTTCCTGGGGATGGCGTTTTGCAGTGAACCTCAGGCACAAGGATATCCATTTCCTTTTAACCCTAGCTCTTTTTCTTATCATGATGCTTAGTAGAAAAATGCCTTTATGCAAGCAGAAGCATGACACTAAAGGTAATCCCTATGTTTTTATTATTTACCTATTAAAGACCAAAACTTTGTTTTATCCAAATCTAAGAGAGTTAGATTTTTGTAACAAGAACTTTTAAAAAAGAAATGAAATCTAGATTCCTTCCTGCTTTTCGCCAAAATTTATTCCTGGCGGCTGCGTCCTTCAGTGGATCAGTGTAAAGTCAAGTGTACTTTCGCATTATGACAACAGAACCCTTTAGTGTTGTGTTTCTGGGCAGGGAATCAGTAGTAAATAAACAACAGACATAACAAATGATGTCAAAAGAGCCAAGATGTAACATTCAAAACATTAACAGTCAACAGTGGAAAATTATGTTCCAACTCTGTTAAACCAGGATGGTATTTTTACTAAACTGTTTACATAAAAATGCAACTCTGCCTATCTTGAAAATCTGATGTCTCTAAAACTGTCAGGCGAGCATAGATACAATAACTGAAAATCATGTGCAATCAACATAAATTTCTTTTATCTTTGTAGCATGGAAAATGGTCTTATGGAGGATATTTATATGCCCATGTTTCTTTACAATGTCGATCCAGAAGGTACGACCATCAGCTTATGATCTGTCATCTTGTGAAAGGATGAGCCACTTAAAATCAGCACATAGACTTTTCCTACAGTCTTGAGAGAAAAGTTAGCCTTTATTTGTGGTTATTTGTGGGACGAAAGGAGGAAGGAACAGTCTGGGTGATATCGAGGGGATGGAAGCTGGCAGGAGGTGGCCTGGGTCCCTGACGGTCTGGCTGCTCCAGTGATGAGAGGCTCAGAGGTAAAGAGGGCAGCCCCGTACCCACTCCTCATTCCAGATGGCCTGTACCAGCGCCTGCATTTCAGGAATTTTGCGAGCTGATTGTTAAACATGGCCATTGTTAAAATTTAAGTCATATAAACTTACAATGAAACGGATTATGTAAAAGGTAAAGGTATATGAAAAAACTTAGGTAATAAATACTCACGTCTCATCAGGAATTATTTTCCTACATTTTACGATGACCTGTGCCCTTGAGGCTGTTGAGGAGTGCCGTATCCGTGTGGTAGAAATGCTTGTGATGCTGAGCCGCTTCACCTCTTTCCCAGTGATGGCCACTGTGGGAGCGTTGTCACCATGGTGATGGCCAAACTCTGCATGTCAGTGCTTCCTCACCGCCCCCAGGCTGGTTGTTAAAGTTTCTGGGCACAAGATGGTCTGTTCCTCTGCCTTCTTATTTTCTCTGAAACAGAACTCAGAGTCAGCCTCTCAGCCTATGGGAGAAGCTGGGTCCTCTTTGTTGAGTGATAAATTTCAGGTTCGTGGTTTTAGATGTTGGTAGTTTCCCTTATAAGAGGTGGGTGAGGACCAAAGGTCCTCTCCTCTCCCTACAGCCTCTCCTGTGGCACATGACGGGGAAGGATGACATCTCAGGACTGACTTGACCACTATTCATCAGCAGGTTCTTGACAGCTCAGGGAAGTCCTGGGTTTCTGGAAGCTCGCCTTTGTGGTCAGGACAGAGAATGCTCCTTCCAGGAGATCAGAACCCACGGCTGAGAGCTGCAGGCGTCATTGTGCTAATTTACAAGCTGGTCATTTGGCCCACACTGTGGTCAAAGACCGTTTGGACACTTTTTTGTAAAATGCAACACAAATGAATTTCTGGAGGAACAACATGAAAAGAAGTACAAAGACATACACAATACAAGCTTTGGTTTTTCGTACTCAGATTCAACAGATATGGTCAAGTTGTTGTAAATGTTTCTAAGTGTTCACTCCACATTTCTGGACTCTTCTGGCTGTGACCCTGTTACAAAGCGTTTGCAGAGCCGTGGCACAGAACCGTCCAGTGTGGGTGGAAATCAGTGAAACCTGAACTCTGAGGGGTGGACCCCTGATTAGGCTTCTTCAAAGGTCCCCTACCCCTCACCCTGCGCTCACCCTGCGCTCACCCTCACCTACCTCCTTGAGTGTATGTTTCTGGTTAGAGACCTTCAGATGCTCACTGAGGGCTCCTTCCCGCTAGTCCATCCCTGGTCACACATCCGCAGGTAGAGCTCAGGCAGCAAAGGCTGATCTCATGCAAGTCCCCCCCACCCAGACTCCTTGCTGCCAATGCCTCTCCCCGAGGGTACCAGCAGCCCCCCGTCTCCTGCGCACGACCCCTCCGTGGGCTCAGGGTCCTCATTCTGACCTTATTACTCGCTGTTCTTTTTATGCTGAAACCCCCTGCGAAACCTTTGACATTCTGGGCTTCCATGATGTCAGCCCCGATCAGGTGCTCTTTTCCACTCATTTTATATGACATCTGAGAGCTGCGTGAGTGGGTCATGAGCGTAAAGGAGTATTTCAGGAAGAGTAATTTAATAGCTGGAGCTCATCTGACAACCTCCCCCAGGACTGCGGAGCTGGCTCGTCTTTGGGTGACCTGTACCTTCTGAGAAGCAGTTGTAGAAGGACTTAAGGAACATGTTCCAGCCAACATGTGGGAATGTTACTTCACTTCAAGACCCAAAAATAGTCAGGTCCATGCTTGCCTCGGTCCTCCTTATGCAGATGGCTCATTCATGCCATTCTGTGCGGTGGCCTAGATTCCTCCTCTCACCAAAACAGAGGGAGGGATGGATCGACACCACACTGTCTTCTCCTAAATCGAGGGAAGGGCCCAGGGCATCCTTTTGGCATTTCGTCATATGATAAAAATGTCCCATAGAAATGTTATGTCCCTGTCTCCCCATATCATTCAGTTTGTGCTAGTTTGCAGCCACCGTCACTGATAGCATTCCCCCCTCTGTTTCTGGAAGATTGCTCAGTCTCTTCCCATCTGACTAATTGTACCGAGTGTAGATTTGCACGGGATCAACAAATAATAAAACCGATTTAATTTTCTGTCCCACAGATTCTAACAAGATAGAACCATCGCTTCAAAGCCTCCAGAAATTTGTTCCTATGAGTTACGCCAGCTACACCCAGGAGTACTATCGGTTTGCAGGCAAGAAGATTGTCATTCAAGAATCGATCGAGAGTTATGGAGCGGTGGTGTGGCCAGGGGTGAGGGAGCTGTAATACTGGGGCGTCGGGGATTCTGGGGATGAGAACAGCAATTTTGTACAACTGTGGTGCCTTGGACAACTTGCCACGTGCTCTAACGTTCTGTGCTTCTCAAATTGAGGGTCCATGGATGCCCCCGCCCAGGGGTGTTGCTGGTGTACCTAGATGCTAAAGAAACACGGCATCTTTCCCGAAAACAATGATTTTCCTCTATGCTATGTTTCTTGAAACATTATTTTCTCACATTAACATAAACTTGAGTATATTGGGAAGTAGGATGAAAAATTCATATCAATTGTTAAAAAATCAGAAGAAAAGTCTTTAGAGTTTAGATTTTGTAGCGGCCACCTTTGGGCCTCTGCCACAGACCTTCGGGTATTCACTCGCCTTTTACAGTGTGGCCAGTCCAGTGGAAACGCTTAGGAAGTGGTGCTTCATCTCATGCTCTCCCTGCAACAGTCCCCAGAGGATGGAGCTGAATGGGGGAAAACACTGAATTCAGAGCCAGAAAACCTGCTATGTTCTGGCTGAGTGCACTGCTTCCCCTGGCCGGTGGCGGTGCAGAACCAGGCTGGGACGATGGACCTCGGAGGCCAGCGCCTTCATCCTTCCCACCACAGAGGTTCTCAGCCTGTGCTTGGAGAGGCTCCAGATCAGAACTGCTCCACGGTTAGCTTCGATGGGAATCCTTCTGGGTTCTTGTTAAACGCAGACTCTGATTCAGGAGGTCAGGCTGGGGGAGGTGGACTGGGGCTGCATTTCTGACCCACTCCTGGGTGATGCAGACCTGCTGGCCTGCTGCGTGGCTGTGATCAGAGGTTCCTTGGAGCGCCCTTTGCAGTCTGGGTACCAGTGATGGGGGAGATGGGGGGGGCAGGGGAGGGACAGCCAAGGGCTCCAGGCTCTCAGAGCTCCCCCCTCACTGGCCCCAGCCAAGGAAGCTCGACTTTTACCCGTTATACTTAATATAAGTATGATTTCCTTCAGCTAAATGTTTTTCTTTAGCTTAACAAGTTTGAAACCAGCAAGCGACTCCACAGCTTCCTACTATATTCGGCAAACAGACACCCAGAGCTGGGTGATCAGAAATCAGGAGTGGAAAAAGATGATTTGTCCACTGGACTGTTTTATTCTTAATAAGGCCTCAGCCTTTCATGCACCAAACCCCCGCCCTTCTCGGGACCTCAGTTTCCTGAAGGCTGCAGAAGAAGGAGCCGTATCGTGTGGGGAAGCACCCTTTCCTTGTGTGACTTCAAGAGCAGCTGTGAGAGATGACTTTTCGGAGTTTGCTAATAGGACTAAGAAGCGGGGGAGTGTTTGCTGCAAGATGTAGCTGTTCCCGAGGGAAGATCCGTCCCCAGATGGCACCCACCGGGCCAGCCTGTCACAGGGCAGGGCCCTTCAGGAATGACGCCTACAGCCACCCGTTCAGGAACTCCTCAGAGCACACGTCTTGGTGGCTCTGGATGACACTCTCCCAAATACTGAAACCCCACACAGTGAATGATGCTCCTTTCTCCTCAAGAACCAAAGAAGGCCTTTCCTCAAAACTGCCGCCCCCAGCTCCGGAGCTCCTTGCCACGGGCTGGATGCCGGTGCCACCCCGCACCTGTGCCGTCCCGCCTGTCCCCCTCCCACTCATCCTCCAGCACCCAGGGCCCCTTGACGCCCCTTACCTCCCTACCGTGCCATTGGGAATTGGTTTCCGTCCTCCCCCCACCCCCGTCCCTGGCCCCCGAGTCCCTTGAGAGGAGCTGGGGAGGAAAGGGAGGGACCCACGGGCTTGGGGCTGCCACCAACCCTGGCGCAGGCCATCGTGAGCGCGGCTGTCTCAAACGATCCAGGCCGCCCCCTACTCCAGCCTGGGCCCCAGACAGAAAGTGAGTCATAGCGAGCCCAGAGCACCTGCAGGAAGACAAGGGCTAAAGGTGTGTGCAAACGAGAGCGTTCACGTTGCCTTTTCAGCGCAGGGTTGCAGGGTTCGCATTCCCAACTCCGGTAACGCCCTCACGCCTAGTAACTCTCCCCAGCCTCTCTAGTTCACGACATCACCAGCCGGCGCCCATTGGCTCACACGGGAAGGGACCTTGATTTTCTGTACAGAAATCGATCTCAGTTTATTCTTTTTTTTTTTTTTTTTTTTACTGTGTAAAGCATGTAACCTCCTTGCTGCTACCCCCCAAAGTGTGGCCCAGCAGCACTGGCTTCACCTGGTGGCTTGTTAGAAATGCAGCCTTGAGACCCATCAGCCCTACTACACGCGGCCGGGCGTCTTTCACCAGGCCCCAGGTGACCTGCATGTGCGCTAGAGTCCGGGAAGCACTGCCCGGCCAGTCGAGTGTTTCTTAGATGAACCGCTTTAAAAGGAAAATTCCTACGCAGCTGTTCAGGGGAGCAGGCAAAGTCCAGAGCAACCTGAACGTTGGTGGAGTCAGCAGGGAGGGGATGGAGCCGCTTACAGCGCAAGTCTTACAGCAGGTGGAGGCCTGACACAACGTAAGCAGAGCGAGGGCTCGCTGCCCTGCGGCCCCTCATCTCCTGGTTCTGGAAGAGCTGAGCTGCCCTTCCTGTTCCTGGAGGCTGGTCAAGGGTCTTCTGGTACAGGCGCTTTCACAAGTCTGTGTCTCTAGTTCCTGTGATGCACGTTACAGCGTTCATATTCCAGAGGTCAAAACACGCCATTGCACCTATATTTTGATTCTTGTGAGCCCCCAGTAAGCTGAAACTCTTTAACATGTCTTTGAGTATTTAACTTGCGGTGGGGAACAGGGTTCCCGGTTTCCAGCGTCCAGGTGACAACTGTGAATGTTTTTCAGGCCTTGGCTTTGTGCCAGTATCTGGAGGAACATGCAGAGGAACTCGGTCTCCAAGGAGCTAAGATGCTCGAGATCGGTGCCGGACCAGGACTCGTTTCCATCGTGGCCAGTATTCTAGGTTTGTCTGTCTATTCTCGGCCTTGTTTCAAAAGACGGTTACGGTGACAACAGTGATAATAACCACTTACTACTGTGTGACGGGCTGTGGTTTAGGTGCTTGGCCGTGATCGCACTCACTGAATCTACCCAGACGTCCAGGCCAGAATGACTGCTGTTATCCCCAGAGATAAGAGAACTGTGCCTTAGAGGCTAACTCGTCCAATCCATTGATTATTACCACTTGAGAAAGTTGAAATTCTGAAGGTGTGACTCTTGAATTCCTGTTGTAAACAGCTCTGTTATGCTGTCTCCTGCTTTTCAGTGCAACTATTATCAACTAATGTTTTGGAAAAAACAAAAAATAAGTGAGTGAATCCAAGGAGAAGACAGATTTATACCCAAAATGCCAGTTGTGAGTCCTGGGAGCTGGGCAAGAGGCGGGTATGTCTGGCCTACTTCAGCCTACACTATTACAGATCTTCTTCTATCAAAACCAATCTGGAATTATGATTTTGTGAAACTTCATCACTAGCATTAAAATGCCTAAAAATTAATTTAATGCATTTAGTAGGAGGGGAGAGTCATTCAAAATAAATCATCCCTTAGGAAAGAAAACTAGGTGCTGACACCTCACGTAAGAGAAAACCAAAATCTTCAGATAAAGACAGTTTGGGAGGGAAAAACAAAGATGACAGTAATCAAACGCTAAGAATCTTGGTATGTTTAGTTAATTATTCCGAAATCTCTCAAAACTGCACCGCCGTTTAACTTAGTTTCTTAAAAGACGGGAACGTTATTCTATTTCAATGGTTCTTCACCAAAGGTGATTTTTGCCCCATGAAGGACATTTGGCAGTGTCGAGGGACATTTTTGATCAGCATGACTTGGGGTTTGGGTGGGGAGGTGCTACTTGCATCTTGGGGATGGAGACCAGGGACCCTGCTAAACATCTTACAGGGCACAGGGCAGGGTGCCCCAGGAGAATTATCCAGCCCATATGCCCACAGGGCCAAGGTGAGAAGCCCAGTTCCATTTCTCCCTGAGAGTATGTGTACCCTGTGGCTGCCCGAATGTTCCAGGTAATTCGTACAAGTTTCCTCTTTCTCTCTTAGGAGCTCAAGTCACAGCAACGGATTTGCCTGACGTCCTAGGGAACCTTCAATACAATCTTTTAAGGAACACACTAAACCATACAGCATATCTGCCTGAAGTGAAAGAGCTGGTGTGGGGAGAGGGCCTGGAACAGAACTTCCCCAAGTCCACGTGTTCCTATGATTACTTGCTGGCTTCTGACGTGGTCTACCACCACTACTTCCTGGACAAGCTGCTCGCCACCATGGCGTACCTCTGCCAGACGGGAACGGTGTTGCTTTGGGCAAACAAGTTCAGATTCAGCACCGATTATGAATTTTTAGATAAATTCAAGCAGGTTTTTGACACAACACTCTTGGCTGAATTTCAAGAGTCATCAGTCAAACTTTTTAAAGGAGTGCTAAAATGGGACTAAATTAAACAAGATGCCTTTCGAAACATTAGTGTGTCTTTCGAACAGTGTTAGAAATTTTATAAGATCGCAAAGGTAGTGCACGGAAACAACTTGTACAACTAGAACAAACAATATTACAGCAACTCTCCATAGCAACCAGTTTAGGATTATCTGCTTCATCTAAATATACACAAATAACATGAAAACATGAAAGTAGCTTTGTTGGCTTCCGAGAGTCTCAATTAAGTGTTTAATAAATTTGACACAAATAAATTAACAAACAAGTGGATTTCCTCTCATTATTTCTACTGGAAAGCATGGTTTTAAACCTGTCAATAGACTTTTGTCACTTGCTTTTTGAAAATGAGCTTGACAGGGTCCGTGTATCTTAATCTGAAGAGTCTACTTTGTACAGATTTTAACTGTAGCAAAGGGAGAGGGTAAAGAGTAATGGAAAACAGTTCTAGGCTTTACACTGATTAAAACTGAAAACTACGGAAACAGTTCTGGAATGAGAAAATGGATGTCACCTCAGGGGCCCAGAACTAGTGCTGAGCACACACTCTGCACCATCCCCAGTGCTTCTTTCAGAAGTTATTGATTTGTATCCAGCTCTTTCCATTGTTTTCAGTGGTGTGGTGCAGACACTGGTCAGCATTACCTTAAGTAGGAAAACTGTCCCGACTTTTAAAAGAATTTGAAAAAGAATAGATACATGTATAACTGAATCACTTTGCTGTCCACCTGAAACTAACACAACACTGGTAATCAACTACTCCAGTATATAATAAAAAGTTAAAGAAAAAAAAGAATCCACTTTATAATATAAAAATAAATAACCATTTTGTCTCCTGTATCAATCACACAGAAACGTCATAGTTTTGCCGGGGATGGCTTCTCCTGGAACGTATGTGTCGGCACGTGGGCACAGAATAATCTAGCCTGAAAGCAGGGCTGACAAGGCAGCTTGGCGTCACCGCCCAGATCCCGGCATCACTCACCCCGGGTACCACTGATGGACCAACCTTTCTAGGAATCACAGTTCAAAGCAGACTTTGCCAGTCTGTGGCTGTTATCTCTAATTTCGACAGCAAACTTAATAATCTTCATTCTAAAATTTCATTATCTGAGAAAGACTTACACCCCACTGAAAGACAGAAGTAGTAATTACGGATAGAAAAGTCCTTGTTACAACAGAGAGCCAGATGTGGCTCATAGATTAAAAAAAAAAAAAATTGCCTGTGAACTTTCACGGTGTACTGCACATCCTGTTAAAAAGCGCTGTTAGGGCTTCCCTGGTGGCACAGTGGTTGAGAATCTGCCTGCTAATGCAGGGGACACGGGTTCGAGCCCTGGTCTGGGAGGATCCCACATGTCGCGGGGCAACTAGGCCTGTGAGCCACAACTACTGAGCCTGCGCGTCTGGAGCCTGTGCTCCGCAACAAGAGAGGCCGCGATAGTGAGAGGCCCGCGCATCACGATGAAGAGTGGCCCCCACTTGCCACAACTAGAGAAAGCCCTCGCACAGAAACGAAGACCCAACACAGCAAAAATAAGTAAATTAATAAACTCCTACCCCCAACATCTTCTTAAAAAAAAAAAAAAAGAAACATCCTCTAAAAATGTTAGCCAGTACAGAGCTTTTCTTTAAAAAAAAAAAAAAAAAAAGTGCTGTTATTCACCACCTCCCCCTGCAGACATGTACCTCACTCAACTGCTTCTCACTACCAGTCAGGACTGTGAGTACATCCAAAACCCACCATGAACTTAACTTCTCCTTCCACATTAAAAAATATAGCGAAAAGACCAAACCCTGAAGAATAAAGTGAGAAATTAGGGAACTCTGCAACAATGGTGATTTTCTGGTATTTGAAGGATACCAGAATTTATTGTATCTTGACATAACTCAGAAGGTAGTACTTCAAAATCAATCTATTACTAGGAAGTTTCTAACCTTAAAATTACAGTAAAATTGGGTACTAAAGGCATGTTCTAAAAAAAGGTGTGATTTCAGTGAAACTGGTAGAAGTTTTTGTCAGTGAAAAAGCACCTCCGAAAATTCCCTCCTCCGTTAAAGTCATGAGAAAACGGACAAAAATTCTCAGAAGCATGTAGCAATCTTAACCAAAGGCATGTAGCAATCTGAAGCATGTTCACTCAAAACGGCTGAACCTCAGCTAAGACAGCAGTGTGCTTTGTGATGTTTTCAATGGCCCTGTCCCCATGCCATCTCCCGCTCCATGGCAGCCTTGAAAACCAGCAGCCTGGCAATCCCTGGAGACTGTTCCCCAGAAAACACCATGTGCAAGGCCTTCTTTGACTGGACTCAGATCTCTCGCAGGCCGAGAAGCCTTTCCCCAGGGGTTTGTCTAGAGGATTACAGGCAACTGTACAATTTTGTGGCTGCCTTAGATGATGGCTAACCGTTGGGACTAATTAAAAAGCCTAAAGGGATAGGCTGGGAAATGTCCAGAGGGGCTCAGAGAGCTGTCCTATTCCTGGGTATCAGCCACGCACATCGCGGGGCTGAATGCATCCTCAGGGAAGACCTGGGAAGGACCCAAGTGCTCACCCCTGGCTGACCCTGAGGCTCTGTGCTGCAGGTAGTACTTACAGAGATGCCAAACCCGGTTGTAAAACACATTCTCTAATTAACATTCAGCCAGCAGCACGACCCTGGGGAGCCACCCTACCCCTTCTGAGCATCTCAATTCCCCGACTGGATTGAACTTGTATATGTGTAGGTAAAAGTATGTGTTTGTCAGAGAGCATGCATGCGGTTGTTCATGGGTGGACTTTAGACTCTAGATGGCTCAGAAACTGTGCAAAATGTCTGCACGCATGTTTGCACTTTTTCATAAAGGGTCTAACGTCTTCATCAGATAAAGGAGTCAATTACTCAAAAAACAGTTACGAATGACTGAGACCAGATCTCTGGTAGGCCTTTTACAGTAGTAAATTCTAAGGGAAGATTTAAAAACCATACGCACACAAACACATTTGCTATAAGACAGTAGAGGCCTTTTAATATTGTCTACGTGTGTTTATTTTACGGAGGAAGGATGAAAGAAGTATAGTAGCCAGAGAGATTAAAAATAAAAAATTACACCTACACAAAAGTTAATCACATACTAAGATTCGGAAATATATTCAAATAATTGCAAGCCTATAAGAAACATTACAAAATAAATTATCTCATGTTGAATTTTTTATCTATGGATTTAATATATTATTCATTTCTGTTCTAACCCCCAATTTTATTTATGAAAAATTAAGACCAACTTTAAGAAGCTTCAATATTCACTTTTATTATTTATAAAAAAATTAAGGTATGAGAGTGCATATGGTGTACTGCGATCTTGGGTTTGCACATTTATTCACGTGTTTACATTATTTCAACTTTAATAAACATACCATATATGTATCTTTACAATACCTGATACAGATTTAAGCTGTCTGGCACTTATACATGTATTATTAGCTCATTCTGATGCTCTGCACGTCAAGAAGATGTTAAAAATGATTGGTCTGAAATAACTCCAAGATGAAGACTGATTGAAGCAGTTATGCTCCAGTGTTTGCCACGCATTTATTTGTGCCGGTTTTATTTTTTCCCCTTAACTGAATGTAAACGTTTGCCAAAAAAAAAAAAAAAAAAAAAATCTGGAAATGAAGTTCTGTTACTTTTTAGTCTAATAAATAATTTTAGCTACGCTTAATGTAGCTTTTTTAAGGCCTTCATACAATTGAAAAAAATTAAAGTCGCGCATGATAAAACCCTGTTCATTTATAAAATAAAAAATAGAATTTTATAGGTTTGCAGTTAAAAGTTACTGTTCAAAACCTCTCATGCATGTAACAGCTGCAACCCAACTGAAAGTCCGTGGTGCTGACAGCCAGGGCACAGCCTGCTGCCAGCAATGTGAGGCATTAAGAAAACACCATGATGTCAGAGGTCTAGATTTACATGTATTAAGCCACACGCCAGCAAATTCTCTGATAAATACACATCATTTTAATAATCAGTATTTGATAGCAGATGAAAACATGCATTAGACTAAAAATGCCACAAATTTGTTTTTATACCCATTCACTATAAAATTTTCTTTTTTAAAATTTAAAGTCTTGGTTCCTATTTTAGAATACAGAGTAATCAGGGGGATACATGATGGGGAGCCAGTTTTCAGTAAAAGACGCACAATGGGTCCATCCAAGCAGCTTCATCAGCTACAATAAAACACACACAATTATTAAAAAACAGATGTTTCAAGCTCAGCATTTAGGGTAAACTCTGAATTAACTATTTAGTAATAATAAGGAAGTAGCAGGTAGAACTTTCCTTCCATCAACTCACCCACCAACCTGCCTTCCTACCAACCAGCCTCTCCTGGTGAGGACTGTCATCCCTGCAACCCTCCTGCCTTCCCTCCTCCCTTCCTATGGACGTGACGTGACTTGCTCCTTTCCTTCCGACCACCCTCGTTTCCTTTCCTTCATTCTTGAATGAATGAACACTTTCCTTCATTCTTTCTGAGTGCCTACGGTAGTCCAACACTGTTCTAGGCATTAGGAAAAAGCACTGAACAAACTCACTTCCCACTTTCGGGCAACTTAAGTTCTATTCAGGAAAGCCAAACAGAAAGTCAGCAAGCTAATGAACAGATAATAAATAAATAAATAATAAGAAATGTATCAGGTATATAGCAAAAATAAAACTTGGCTATAATACAGACGGGGAAGTGAGATGGTCAAGAAAGGGAGCTCTGAGGAGGTGACACTGAAGCTGAAATCTGAGTGACAAGAAGAAACCTACTCTGTGAAAATCTGGGGAAGAGCTCTCCATGCAGCTGGAAGAGCTGGGTCCTCGAGAGGGAAAGGGTGTGCTGTGTCAGCCAAGCGGAGAGGAGGCTGGGACGGCAGAAGCAGAGCGAGGACGCGGGAGTGGGATATGAGATGCAGCTGCAGAGGCTGCTGGCAGGGGCCGGACCACACGGGCCTTACAGGCCACGGGGAGGAGTTTGGATTCTACTCTAAATGTGACGGAGCTTCACCAGCAGGGCTCTGAAGCCATCTTTTCCGGCTGCTGTGTGGAGAACAGACAGCAGGAGAGCAGAGTGGAGGGGAGATAAGTTATGAAACATCCCCTGGTGTGAGCATCTGGGTGGATCTCGGGCTTCACAAACGTAAGAGCTCAGTTCACAGCCTACGTGAGGAGAAGACATTAAGTTCCAGAAAGAGCTCTCTCAACCTCCTCAAAGATCTGAAGAAGTGAATTTGAAATGTCTTACAATTTGAGCTGACAGAAAAGGCCTGAGGGTAAAGAAAGCCTATAGTTTACTCTAATTACCAGAAATCGCCCCAGGGACCTACAGGTGAGTTTTACATCCAAAGAATACCTTCAATATGAAGACCAGATCCTCGGCCGCCTCTGGCAGGACCAGTGTACCCCAACCTCCATATACCCTTTAAGCATAAACCAACTATACGTGTACAAAGACAAGGCTAGGCTGAAACAATTTCTGTGGGGTTCAGTAAGTTCTTACACTTGACATTTAATTTGTGCAGAGAGCTCAACCACAGAACTTCCCTGCATATAATACATGGTAAAATAAAAAATGGCCTATCGTGTCAAATGAAGAATAACATCAAACATAAACTCTAGAAGCTCAACCATTTTAGAACTGAACCAACACGTACTTAAAAGAAATCATCTGCTTCCTTCATAAAGGAAAACTGTCTTCTAACTACACAAAATATGCAATGCATTTTGCCTATGTTGAAAACACTAGAAGCTAAAAATATAGGTTTTCTGGACAGGAGTGAAAAATGTTTTAAAAATTTTAACAGCTTACTGACTACCTTTCATGCATTTATTTTATAGTTCACATTATGTTACTTAGACTAATAATCAGTCATGATAAATTTGGTTCTGTTTTATCACTACCATAAGGCTTTCTAACTATCTTGTCACTCTACAATATTGAAATGACACCCAACAGTGGCAATTTAAATATCACTTACTTGAATACAATTTTTCCAGTTTTCTTTTGTTGGTTTTTCTTCCACAAGTTTAGTTGCAAATTTAAGGCCTCTCCCATACATTTTATTTACGAAGGCATGCTTGTAAGCAAATGTCAAAACCTACAATGTAAAACAAGATACAGCTTATCTACAAAATATTTACAATTTAAGGCATATTGCTTTAATAATGAAAGAACTGGACTTCCCTGGTGGCGCAGTGGTTAAGAATCCACCTGCCGATGCAGGGGACACGGGTTCGATCCCTGGTCCAGGAAGATCCCACATGCTGCGGAGCAACTAAGCCCATGTGCCACAACTACTGAGCCTGCGTGCCACAACTACTGAAGCCTGCGCGCCTAGAGCCCGTGCTCCGCAACGAGAGAAGCCACCGCAATGAGAAGCCCCCGCTCGCCGCAACCAGAGAAAGCCCGCGTGCAGCAGCAAAGACCCAACGCAGCCAAAAAATAAATAAAAATCAAAGAAAAAAATAAAGAAGGAAAATAATGAAAGAATTGAGGCTTTAACAGAAGTGTTGCTTTTCAAATGAACATATTACATCAAGTAAATTTTAACAACTTTTTAAAACAACAACATCTTTAAAAGAGCTGGATATCCCACAGAACAGATAATTTATTTGGGGAAAGAAAGCTATTATGATAAATCACTAGCTGTTGGAACCCATACCAAAATACCTCTATGCAAAAGAAAGCAGAGCTAACATAAGTGATTACAAAATTGCAAGTTAGAAGTACAAAACTACAGAGTCACTATAAATTACCAAAATTGCAAAAGAGGATGAAAGTAAACAAATGAAGTGTCAGATTATATAAACATGTTCTTACTTTCAACTGCTTCCTTTTGTACAAGTTTTCTACCTTTAATTACTGCATCTGTCAAAAATACTCGTAACCATTTGTTTATATCTTTAGCCTCCACTTTTAGGATGTGGAGCGTGTCCTCAAAGAAAGGAATCCTGTCACACTTACCTGTATTCTAGAGACAAGGAAAGGGCTCAACAACTGTTGCAACAGACACAGTAAACAGACAGGTGATATAATGCACACCCCTAACGTAAGAGCGCTGCGGCAAGAACACAATTCGTTATAACAGCTCTATTGTGATGCTCATCAAGTGTCTATCGACTTGATGCTGGACCAGGCTCTTATTCGTCTTTTTCCCAGCAGCGAGCGCAGTGTCTGGCACACAGCAGACATGAGATAACTCTGTTAGTAAGTAGTAACAGCAAGTATTGCTGACGTCCTTCCAGGTACGTGATACTCATTCATAAAATCCCATGGTACGCAGCACCACAGTCCCACATGAGCATTCGGTCACCCGCCTGTGGTCACACAGGTCAAAGTGGCAGAGGCAGAATCCGAGCTCCAGGGGCCTGATTTCAGATCCAAATCCTTAACCTCTGGTGCTGCTGCCTTCAGTTTCTGGAACATTACTGAGTTCCTTCTACAAAAGCACTACTGTACCGAGGTGGAACAACCTGAAGCAGAGAGGAAGAATTTTCTCCTACTTCAGAAGCCTTTACTACCGATCACCATAGTTAATCTTGAAAACAAGCACCTGTGTACTAAAAAACCACAACAGTTTGTGCTGCAAGAAGAATTCCACTGATTACATTTCCTTTTTTCTTCCTTTATGTCCAGAAGAAAGGAAGACTTGCAAATACCTGTAGCTATATAATCTCTACTGTTAAGAATTATAGTAGAGAGCTAGAAGGCATTTTACATGTTTTTATAATCTAAACCCAAAAAGTTCATCAATGTTACTTTTTCTACACTGGACTTTAAAAACTGATCAGGTACAAATCAAGATGATAGTTATTTAGAAGGTAAAGAGTTGGGAGAGAAGTAACAAATCTCTAAACTAACCAGAATACCCCCATCTCCATCCCTGACAAATGAGCAGAGGGACAGGTGTGGGAAGGTACGAAGACAGCTTTCAGATGCCCTTAATTTTAGCTGATACATAAATGGCTTAACCAAAAGCCCGCCACACACGCTCTCCAACTGTTTCCCAAGCTAGCGTGGCCCAGCAGCCACTGTGCGGGCCGACCAAACAACGGTCGAGTGGTTTCCGAGCCGGGAAGACCAGGGAGGCCTCGCTAAGCACCTCGTCTTCTTCGGAGCCCAGCTCAGCCTTGCTCCATTTACCCTCGTCCTCTCCGGCTGGGCCCGCTGGGCACAAGGGATCTGGGATGCATCCCCAAGAACTGCAGCGAAACAAGAAAGAGAAAGGGTACCTTACTGTCGAAAAGATCAGTCCATTTTGTAGCTTCCCAGAAAGTTTCCGTCAGAGAATCCAGGGCGCTCTCTCCCTCCTCCTCTCTCCCTTCCAGGTCGCCTGATACAGCGCCGTCCTCCTCCCGGGCCTGGAGAAGGTGGTCGGCCAGGGCACAGCCTTTCCTGCACAGGGCGTCTACGAGCGTCGACTTCTGCTTGTCCATGTCACTGTGTGCCAAACCAACACATTCCACAGATCAGGGGAGCACCTTGAAAAGTACAGCCTCACCCGAAATTAACCTCATGCCTTCTCTGCCTCAGATTTACAATGCAGGAATGTGGTGTAGCCATGGAGAGATATCTGCATTGCTCAACACATGAGCCACTGTGTTCCACACACAGATTAAATGAGTTAGGATCGCTGTAATCGGCTGAAACAGCAAGCCATGCGCAACAGAGGGGAAAGACTGTTGGGTCAATTCTGTCAGCTAAGAAACTCTCAGAACGGTATCTTCTAAGTGCTTCAACTTCTTATGTCAGTCGTTACATACTTGTGTAGTCGTGAACTGTCAAGCATACACAGAGCAAAGGAATACAAGGCTTACTCTAGCATTTTAACACACTAACTCATTTATACTCAAAATAACTCTATGAGCAAGAGACCACCAGTTGCCTCTATTTTGCAAAGGAGGAAATCGAGGCACAGAGAGATCAGGCGATCTGTTCAAGGCCCCACAGTTATGGAGCGGCAGATCCAGGACTCCGAGCTCTGCGGCTGGTCCTGGAACCCCTGCTCTTAATGGCCGGGGCCACCTGCCTTGCTCCAGGCAGGCAGCTTTGTTTCTGATGTGTTCCAATGCCCAGAACAATGCCTGGCACGGAACGGACACTCAGTAAATTGCTGCTGAATGAAATACAGTAACAGCCTACACTCCCGGGACAGTACTGGCCCCTAGAATGCTTATTTGACGCGTCCTATCCAGCTCCTGTCAGATCCGTCTAAAGACGAGGATTAAAAGTGCTGAGAAGATGACCAGGAGGCCCTCAGATATGGGATGAACAAACTGTCTAACGGTAAGCATGATTCTGAAGGACCCAGAGTGAAACGTGCCACCTATGAAACCTGCTGGGACTTTAAAGTCAACAACAATTTGTACAAAAGAATTAAAATGAGAAGAAGAAGAGGAAAAAAACCCCCAACACAACGCCAATAACCTGCTACAACCTAAGTTACCCACCTTAATACATCTGCAATGCAGAGGAAATTATGCCTAAAAGATACCCAAGAGCTTATGAGCAAAGAGGCTCAAAGTTAAAAGAGCCACAACTTCCACTCTCTTTCCTGGGAAGCGTTTCTGGGGACTTGAAGTGCTTGGTCACTGTGCACTTCAGAACAGAAGGATGGACGGGCTGTCATTTACTGAGTCCCTCCTTACCCCACCTCTTAGATGCCAGGCGGCGCCTGAAATGTCTCGGCAGTCCTTCACTCATGCTTTACAGCAGCCTCAGCGGTCAAGCGCTATCCCCACGTTGTGAGGGAGAACGGGGGCCGTGGACAGAACTGGGCAGGCAGGGCATGTCTGGATATCCACTCCCCTACGGCCACCTGACTGACTGTCCTGGCCGCCCAGAGGAGGGCTGCAGGATGCAGAGCGTGGAGGGCGAGCTGGGGTGACAGGTGTGCTGGACTCGCTAGGCGTGGATTGAATCACCTTTAAGACCCCTTTCTATTTCTGCATGCTCTGATCCAATAACCTAAATTCCACATATCTGGAATGTTCTCTTCCTACCCTCTTCAAACTTCGAACTGACCTGCTCAGATTAAATACCTATTAATCCATGATGGTTTCCCTGCTCTCCTTTCCATGGGCTTTCACAGTTTAAAATACTTATTATAACTGCTCATCACATTCCATCTAGCAATTATCTATCACCTTCTGTATTAGGCTGTATGTTTTCTAAGAGTAGAGAGTGTCTTGTTCACTTTTTTTACATCCCTCTCAGTGGTGCTACATACACTGTTTGGTCAATAAATCTCTCTGAATCAAAGTTAGTTAGGGACTGATCAAGGTGGTAATAGCTACATTTTAGGAAGCAACTTCAATTAGATACTTTAGCGGCCCCAGTAAACTGCAGTTTAATTAAAACTTAGATCCCCTTCAAAAATTTAATATTTTTAAGATTACAAAATGGCCGTCTTGCAATTTTTGACACGAGTGACTTAAGCGAAAGCAGCTGGAAATGAGAAACCCATGCCCCATATAATCCTTTGTATATAACTGGCATTTCATAATGTATGTAACTGGCATTTCATAATGCATATAACTGGCATTTGTATATAACTGGCATTTCATAAATGGTGGCTGCACCATCCACTATTGTTATTAACAACAATAAAACAGCAATGTTTCGAGAAGGTTCCTTTGGAAAGTGTGAAAGGGCGCTGACAATGGCCAAGAACCTATTTTAAACAATTTTTATTCCGCTTGAACACTGCTGCTTGTAAGATTCGTTAAGACCTATAATATCAGTATAACGATGTAAGGTCAAGAGTTCTAGCAGTTTAAAATCAAGCGTTTTGTATGTATATAAAAAAAATTCTGACTGAAGCAGATGGAATCTTTAAGGGAAACTACCCTATTTTCAGGCAGCCTGCACGGTTTCAGTTTATTATTAGTTACAACAACGCTAAGAGGAGGAAACTTCCACCCTTGTAAGTTAAGGACGCCCAGGGTTGGAAATAAACCAAAGCGACAGAGGGGGAACTGGTACTGGGAGTGTTATGAGGAGATGATGGTAGGAGTTCGTGGAAGGGTGAACGGGAAAGCCGCCGGACCGACACACCAGCAAGTGGAAACCTCACTCTCACACGGATGGAGCCTTACGAACGCATAAACCCAGCTACGTGTTTGCTGTACACATCACGTTAGAGCTTACTAAGGCTAAAGTATAATCCCCCCCACCCTTGTTCTCCTCAAGTAGTACTGTAAACCCAGTTCCATAAAACTGAAGTTGCCAGATAATGGTTTTAACCCAATTTTATGTCTTATCACTTTACTAATAAGCATTATAAACTAAATTTGGAGCCTGTCATGCTATTATTGGTCAATAAACACTTGAAAAATTAATTTTATAGGGTGCTCTGTGTTTCCTTCTCCATGTGTCCAGTTCACACATATCCCCCAAATGGCTGGACTGCTTGATCACAGTCACTCAAATCTCTCCACCATGACAGCACCTGATGGTGGAGGAAGCAAACGACTTTTCTTTTGCTTAATCTTAAACGACTGGAGAAAATTACTATAAGATATTTAAGGATGGAGTATCCCCAAATCGGTAACTCCAATGATAAGGATATAAAAAATACCAGAAAAGAAGGATATTTTCAATAATTAAAAAAAGTAACTAAGAAATGAGATGCAAGAAAGAGTATTTACTGGTTAGGTACTTTTTTATAATAGCTGCATCGGGCCTGGGGTCAGTCTTCATCGCAATATAAACTGCTAGGGCCGTTTGATCTATATGAGAAATAACAGCATTTGCAGCTTCGACAATTTCATTAAGCCTTTTCATTCGTTCCTGGGGAGGAAAAAAAAGAAGAAATAAGAAAAAAATGGATGTATCCATGAGCCTCCTGACGCATTTCACTTCTGTCGGTCACGCCCGTGAGAGTCAGGACTCCCGTGGTGCGGGACCATGTAGGCTGTGCAGCCCAAGGGCTCCACACTAGCTCCTGGTGTGACCTTTACGACGGTCAGCATCTCTAGAAAACCTGAGCTCAGACGGGAAAATGCCTACCTTACACTCCCCACTGGCGCTGAACGGAGTAATAAGCATGATAACGAAGTTCACAGAAATATAAACTGTTTTCTACGGAGGCAGCTCTTTCCTTGGGTAACTTAGAAGTTCAGAAACGTGATCAGCTATGTTACCCCAGTCCCATAGCGCATGAAAACAGGAGTTAAAAAAAGCACCAGCTGATGAGACAAATTCTAATTTATTACTGAAACCTCCGAAATGAGAGTAAACAGGAACAGAAGCAACAGAGTCTCACTACGGGCCCCGGGCTGTCCTGGTGTCCTCAGCAATCCGGCTCCTCACAGGGCCTGCGGGCTCACACTCAACCCCTGGTGACTCTTAACTGGTTATGGCCACAAGCACTTTCTACAGCCAGGACTCCCAGTGAGAGCTGGTCCACTGAGGACAGCTGGGAGCTACACAGCCAACTCTAAGAAATCAGAAACCAAGTTAGCCAAGTTAGTGCAGAGGAGGCCCGCTTTTGCTGCAGGCGCCTTAGACTCCAGCAGGCCACGGCCACTGCCACTGCCTTCTGCTCCCGGCTCTTCAGGCCAAGGTCAGAAAAGCCACCCTTAGGGCTTCCTGTCTACTACTCCCCCCACTGACCAAACGTGAGTCCTGAGTCAGTTTAATGAAAATAGCTCAACAGAACATTCAATCTGAGGCGACACGTTTTCAGTCGGCGAGAGGACAAAGACTGCCCCCTTATTCCAAAGGCAAACCTTATCTAATACTGCAAACAAAGTAAGAGACTCATAGTAAAATCGAACACGCCCAACCTTTTCAGCATCCAGCTGATGAAGTCGTGCAACGTACAGAGGGAGGTAATTAGGGTATGTTTCCTTCAATTCATTATAAATGTCACTAGAATCCAGCCTACATATGTAAGAAAGAGAAACAGTCATTATTTCAGTTCTTTTAGAAAGAAAATAATTTGTCTTTCCTATTACTTAACATTGTTTTGAAGTTCCAGTCAATAACCTAAGGTATCAATCTGAAATATAATTACTGACAAAGACTGTATTTATTTGCAGGCAGTATAAATATGCTTACCGAGAAAACAAAACAAAACAAAATCAAACCGGAAATTATTTCATTTATGAGTTCAATAAGATGGTCAGATGAAAGGAAGCATCGACAGCTTTCCTACGTACCAGCTATAATTAGATTTATCAACGGGAGGGAAAAAAACATTCAAAAACAGTTAAGAAAGATTAAAGGATCTAGAAATGCCTAAGATCTACAAAGAAGGAAAATTTACACTGTTTTGGAAGAATCTGAAGTCTTGAATGAACAAAGAGACAGATGTTCCACGTTCCTAGCTGGAGAAGCTGAAGAAACTACATCTGTTCTTACTGACTCCACAGGGAGGAACAGCAGCAGTGCAGAGGCTGCGTTTTGCCCGGCCTGGCGGGAAACCATGGCATCCTATAGGGGTGGGGCCCCCGGGCCTGCGTTCTCAGCAGTGCCCACCTGGCAGACCCTCTGCCTTGCAGGCAGGGGCTGAGCAGGAGAGAGCCCCGCCTCTCAACGGAATTCACCCAGAACCTGGCCTCAGCAGCAGGCAGCGGGGCTGGGGCGCCGACCCCCTGCCTCTCCCAGCAGGAGAGTCCTCCAAGCCGAGGGGACGGGACGGGACGGGGAGCGGTCCCGGCTGCAGCCAGTCTGGAGGAGGCTCCGTTTCACTGAGCTGGGAGTGGGAAGAGAGTGACCTTGGCTCACATACCAGAGTCTCACTTTTCTTACTGAACTTCTGTAGATGTTCTTAAATAGGTGTTTCTCCGTTTGCTGTATGTCCTTAGGATCATTTCCAGAGGTTTAAAAAGGTTGTTTTAAATTTGCTCGTAATCAAATAATAACTGGAAAACCAGGACACAGTATCACTCACCTGCTACATGTATAAATACAGAGACAACTAATAACAGGACAATGATTATCTTTGGAAAGGGGGCAAAAAGTGATTTATTTTCTTTTTTGTACCTTCCAATAAAATTCTCTTCCAAGAGATCAGAATAAGGATTAAAATTTTAAAAATTCTTATCACAAAAGGGAATTAAAAACCAAATATAATTACAAGAAAGTTTAAAAGCACTTGCAGTCCCATCCACTGTTAACATTTCTGAATACATAGCCTTTGCATACACACACAATATTGTTGTAACTGGGAAAATAAAAGTAAACGCTTAGAGGATTAAAATTCACTTAAAACTTACTTTGTCATCCACTGAATTTTAAGATCTCGTAATGCTTCAGTAAACTCTTCTTTTAAATCTTTCTCTTTTTCTGAATCTTTTTCTTTGTCTTTGCTGCCATTCTTAGTCTTTGTTGGTGGAGATATTAGGTAGTAATGAACAGGGATTACATCCTGTGAAAAATGAACGTGGAGAGAGAGTCTTAGATTAACATGCTTAATTTTCCTTATTTAAAAATCTTCAATAGCCGAACAGCACGTAACATCGGCTGCACTTGAGCTGTACTACACTGTATTTCAGATTCTAAGGGCCAAAATACAACTAAAGTTTCAATCTGAGATCAAAGTAATTTTCTCCCAAACTTTAAAGCTAATGCTTCTAATAACTCCTTTAAAACAAGGAAATAAGAACAAACTTTTCTCCATTGAAGTGTTGCTTGGTATTCTTAGTTTTACTTGACAGACTGACTACAAAAACGTACTGAGCTTTCACATTTTACATCTGAGAAGAGAAAATAATTAAATTTTAAAAGAAAGAAAGAAAAGATCTGCTTTTCTAATGAAATTTAAAGAGAAATTTCTTTCTTCATTCAATCCACAGGACTTACTGAGCTCCTGCGGTGTGCAAGGTAATAGCTCCGAAGAGGTGAGGGACAAAGCAGACAAGGGCCTTTCACCCTCTGGGAAGACAGCCAGCAAACGTGTAGGTAAATAAACAACTTCAGGAATGACACGTGATACAAAGACAACAGAATAGAGTAAGGGGATAGAGCGTGACTGGTGGGTAAGCGGGGGGGGGGATCCGTGCAGACAAAGTGGTCATGGAAACACTCTAATGGAGCCTCAGTGACCTCAAGGAATAAACTGCAATGAACCTGAATAACCAAAACGAGGAGAGGAAGACATGTGCGGGGACAAGACGAGCACCTGCAGAAACCTGAGGGGGTGTGCAGCAAGCGCAGGGTTAGGTTCTGAGAAAGGGCAGCGGCCACAGTAAGTAAGCAGGGCTGACAGAGTACGGGTAAAAAAAATACAGGTTTTATTCTAGGTGCCACAGGAAGAGCTGTACGCAAGGCAGTGACACGAGTAAGGATTTTTGTTTTTTGTTTAATAACCCTGGATCCTGTATGGATTAAACACTTTGGTTTTTTGGTGTTTTTTTTTTTTTTAATAACTCTTGATACTACCTACATGGAGAATGGATGATAGAGGCCAAAGTGGAAAAAGAGAAAACAAGTTGGGACGCAGACCCAGGTGTCCCGACACTGCCTGGAACTAAAGGACAGGCTATAGAAAAGGAAGCAATAAATGGACATGAGATGTCCCGGGAAGGCAGGACCGATGGTGGTTGCTGGTGGTCTTTAAGACGAGGGGCTAAATGAGACCAGCAGGGGTGGGGAAGGGGGAAAAGAGCAAGCCCGGGAATGGTCCAAAGCTTTCCACTGTGGAGGGAGAGTCTGAGGTCGCAGCAGCCCCGGGGAAGAGCCAGCATGAAGATCGAAGCGTGGCCGGCTTAGCTGAAAGGCGGTGTCAGGCGGGAGAAGTAACTGCCAAACCTGACAGCACAGTGGCCGCTGATCACCAACAGAGCAAGAGCGGCAGGGGGGAGGCTGGTTGGGGGCGGGGGGCGGAGGGCGGAGAGTAAAGGCCGAGACGGAGATGAGAAGTAAACAGGTATGGATGGTCCTTGTGAGAAGTTTTGCTTTAAAGAGAGCAAGTGTAACTACACCTATTTGTGTCTATTTTATTAGCACGTGAGTCTTGTGAAAAGTAATGCAGGATCTGGGAAATGAAATCACCTGTTATAGTTGCTAGATCCGTTTCTGGCACAATAACTAGGTGTCCCTAATTAAATCATTATTTATTAAGACAATTTCTAAAATTCTACCTTTAGCTTTACATTAAAAACGCTGCTAAACTAAAATCTTGTATTTGTTTTAATTAACAAAGTTTCTAAAATTGGAACAAATTACACTATCAAAATTGTTAAGGCCCTATTCACATAATTTCAGAAAAAACTTTGCACAGGTTGAGTCACAAACAAGTACTGGCCCCATCTTCCCCTGAGGTGTAAATATTACAAAAATATGTCCATTTTAACAATTTTCACAATTAAACTTTATTTGGGGATATAATAGTAAATATAAGCAGCTACTGTTGGAGCTCTAATAAAATAGTAACCACCATTTCAGTACAACCCATTTAAAGCGTAGAAAACCACTGATGGACGAGAAGCACAGAAAGCCATTTTTAGCCATTTCAGCACCACTCTCCATGAGGTCAGGGAGCAAGTCTGCAAGCAAAGGTCTTCAGTGAAGTGTGAGCCTGGGAAGGGGAAACAGCCCTCCCGTGGGCAGGCTTCCTTCCGGTCCCTGCCACCCATCCTGCGCTCCTTCTCGAGGTTTACTCTGCTAGGTGGACACTGCCCTGAGCTTGAGCCAAGTTCAAAGGGTCTGCAACATCTGAGTGGGTAACTGATCACCAAGTTCTCACAGTAACAGCCCACTTCAGTGTCATCTGTTTAGCAGAGACAACACACCTAACAATTAAAGGCGTAAGTGGCCTCCAACATTTACTGTTAATAGGGCCCTACTCCCTTTGATGATTAACAATGAACTCTAACAAAGATCTGCAAATAGAGAGAAACCATATATAATAGCAACCATAAACTATCACTAAAAATGCAACAGATACTGGGAAAGTTAATGATGAATGGCCTTGGGGTGGGGGGGGAACCAAGATTTTGTAATCAGCATTTTATATAGTAAATCTGTACCAAATTGGTAATTATAAAGGCCGATATTAACCTATAAAATATTTCAGGACAAGAGCTACTTCTTATTACTAAATATTATGGACATGGTTGTTTTAATCCCCAACCAAAAGAGAAATGAAGTTATTTTTCTTTCATTCATTCATTCATTCATTTTTGCAATACACGAGCCTCTCATTGTTGTGGCCTCTCCCGTTGCGGAGCACAGGCTCCGGACGTGCAGGCCCAGCGGCCATGGCTCATGGACCCAGCCGCTCCGCGGTACGTGGGATCTTCCCGGACCGGGGCATGAACCCGTGTCCCCTGCATCAGCAGGTGGACTCTCAACCACTGCGCCACCAGGGAAGCCCTATTTTTCATTTATTTTACCATGGTCATCTGTTCTTTTTGTAAGTATTTTTATTACTCAACTTCTCAAGGACTTAGCATAGGGTCCATTTAACAGAAATGATTTTGTATCATTAAATCATAAGAAATCTTGATTATGATTTAAAAAGACAGTCAAAGAAGAATCTTCAGAGCAGAAATACTATGATATAAGCTCTCTAGAGCAGACACTTAACAGTAAGCATATTTTTTAAGAAAAAAATTACTCCATTATTAGAAAGTATTTCAACAGTATGTGAATTGAATTGAATGATATTTAGAAAATGAAATCTATCTGCCAAACCAATAACTATTTAACATACCACCATTTAAATTTCGGTTCAAAACATAATACCCTTAGCTCTTAAATGATTAAAAAGTATAAATTCAAAATTTTAATACCTTTACACGAACTAAAATAGCTATTTAAAAAATTAATGTCATAGTTGAGTGCTATTTATGTTAAAAATAACTATATTCTTTCATATTACAATGAACTTAAAAAAGGGTAACATACACTTTCAACTCAAAAGTCACTGAAACCCAGAGGACAAATCCATTGAGGATTATGTATACAAAGCTGGTATTTTGTTCAGGCAATAAATTATATATTTTGTAATGTGACTATAAAACTATGTATAATAACGATTATTTTTAAAACAAGAGCTTCATGTGCACTTACACTGAAGATGGGGAGAAATGGGAGGAAGTGACTCCAGATGCCCAGCTCTAGAAGCTTCACTAACCGTCAATTAAGAATAACGTTCCTATTCTTTGAGAGTTTCCTATCTCAAATATTCTAATACAAACAAAAGGCACCAAAACTCCAGAAGATCCACCAAACAGTACAACAGAAAGAAAACCCCCAGCTCTGCCTTTGGGACGTGCACCTTCTTTCTAGTGGGCTCCTCATTCTCTGAAGCAGCGGCTTTCAGGCTATTTTCAAAATGAATCAAAGATAATGTGTGCATAAAATGAAGTTACAGTTTTATGAGTCTGATGAACTGACATTTTCTGTTTTTGTTGTAATGCTGGTTAAGTTCCATTAAATGAATTTACATGGCCTTCAAATGGGTAAAGATGCTCAGTTGAGAAATACGGTCTACAGAGACGCTGACATTCCTTTACCTGGGAAGATAACCCCCAGTGCTGTATTTTGTTTGAACAAAGTCTTTACCACTACATAATCATACAGAATTTTAGAGGTCATTTTTTTTTTTTTTTTTTTTTTGCGGTATGTGGGCCTCTCATTGTTGTGGCCTCTCCCGTTGTGAAGCACAGGCTCCGGACGTGCAGGCTCAGCAGCCATGGCTCACGGGCCCAGCCGCTCCGCGGCATGTGGGATCTTCCCAGACCGGGGCACAAACCCGTGTCCCCTGCATCGGCAGGCGGACTCTCAACCACTGCGCCACCAGGGAAGCCCTAGAGGTCATTTTAATAAAGACATTTTATCTATTATAAAATGGCCGTGGCCCCCAGTTTCACATCACTGTGAATCAAGAAACACTGAATTATCTTTTGTTTCTTCTTAAAACACTGATTCTTGCCCTGCAGTGCTTCCTGCACACAGGAGAGAAATCACTACGATGACGAATGATGTCAGCAGGTCCTCACCAGAGAGCTCATCGAATACGTATCCCTTTCTCTAAACCAGACCTGAAGTACAATTTTTCAAATTAAATTTGGCTCCAGCAGTCAATCAGAGATTGTCAAATAAGTTGCAGAGAAGCTGATCACATCACTTACTAGTTACGGTCTTAAAATCTGCTCCTGCTCTTAGTATAAGTTTTAATTTGGGGCCAAAAGTCCTTATTTCTGTTTTTGCTACACCCATTGCTCTTTTCGTCTCTGCCTTTCCAGAACGAAGAAGATGCAAGAGCAGGAAAAAAACTTCACTTGAAATATTTTAATACTATTTTATTAAGCAAATCATCCAATTTAAGAATGACTTTAGACTTCAAAAATAATTGTTTTGTCATATATAGCTAAAAAAAAATCATTCATCTTTCTATAGGATTTTAGATATGCCAAAGTTCAAATATTATTACTTGGTCATACCTGCAGTAAGAAATGAATAGCATTAAAATTTTCTCTATACACATATAAGCCAGGGGTCTTCAAGCAATTTATGGTAGGGAAAAAAAACTTTAAGAAAGCGGTTTGTCAACACTGATAAGCTAAAAGCACTATACTGCAGAACTTAAAGAAAGGAAACTAAGGGAGAGATTTTTTTAAAAAAGATAATAGTGACAGAAAAAGAAGTTTATCTAATATGCAAATAAGGCTTTAAGACATCTTTTTAAAGAGCCGACAGTCAGTACCTTTTTAAATTTTCCTTGTCGTTTTGCTGCAGACTGCCCCTGGGAGTTAGAACAACATTCTGTAAGAAAACATGCGTAATCTACACAGGATGGAGATACCACCTCTGTCTATTCTTCTGCCAGTTTCCGTCCCACCTGTATGCGTCACAGTACTTAGAAGGGTCAGGTCTGTCATCAAAATGGCAGGCTTTTAAAGAAAGCAATACTGCCACTTTCATTTTTTTTTTTAATAAAAATGCACTCAAATGTGTTATTCCTAAGGGTCAATGTTTTTCAGCTTTTTATTTCAAAAGTTTGTAGAGCAAACTCCATTAGTTATGTAAACAGTTCTGAAAACATTAAATTTAGGTGACAGCCCACAGAGTCAGATTTTCAAGGCTGTCACAACGATCACACATGCTCACGCGCCAGAAACAGCATCGTTCGAGGGAACTGGGAACTTCAGAGAGGGGCAAGAGGAACAGTTACCTTCGCAGCGGCCAGAACCGCAAGAAACGCACCATGGCCGAGATCCAATGAAATAAACAACATGTTGGGAATTACAATTAACTCTGTAGCTTTAGGTTTTCTCAAGAAAATCTACCCTGGTAAGTAATAACTATAGTCAATCCCACTTGTTTATAACTTACTTTCACAACTGCCTCTTAAAGAATGCAGCCAGGAAGCAGTAACTATCTCTGAATTGCTAAAAGCATACTTCTAGTAACAATGCTCTTCTTCTGTCTTACTAATCACAGGCAGTGGATACTTCAGAAGTTATCTGGATAGAAGCCTCACTGCCACAGCAGAGGCAGCAATATTTCCCATAGCGGAAAATGAAACCTACTTAAAAAGACCTAGACCAGGACTTCTTAAATCAGTGCACCTATGAATTCCAATAACTACTGATTCACTTCACATTCTACTAAGGCTATATTACACTGAAGTACTTATAATTTATACTAAAGTACACATAAGTAAATAGTACGGACTGAAATGAGACTCAAGAAACGTCAGGACAAACAACTTGTTCTAAGCACAAAAGTCCTACATGATGACGCTCCTATGACAGCGAATAAACCATCTTTGGTTCAACAGTGGTAAGACACGAGAATACTTGTTAAGACGTTTGAGCTCTATTCATTTTGATAACAGCACTTATAAATTCCAGAATTAGGTGGTGGACTTACTTTGTAAGAACTAATGCTAAAGAGAAATGCAAAACTACAAGAATGACAACTTTTACTGGCACTGAGCTAAAATGACATTATGACAGAGGGTGATAGATTTATATAAACACTACTCTCACAATAAATTTGTAATGAAAACAGATGGAAAAACTAAAACAGGTACTATCAAACCATAACAATTATCTCTAAACTATAACAACCAGAAACATGTTTTTAACAAAAAGCACAATTGTGAAACTATAAAATAAACCTTAATGCCAAAAGAAATAACTACCTTGTAGTTAACTACATAACTACACAAAATTCCAATAAGAGAAAGATCTGTACAAGTAAAAAATACTGTTTATTAGTAGTAACTGTCCTGACTGGTTTTTAGAAGTCACCCAAGAAGATCTGATTCATTCCTATATCCACAATATTACGTTAGTTAAAACTCTATAAATTCTCTAATTTTAAAAACATCCCATTCACTTAAGCCAAGTTTGATCTGGATCTACATATTTCACAAGAAGTTCGAGTATATTAGCTATGCAAGGCAGAACAGGTCCAAGGCCCAAGTACTTAGGCTTGGGAAAAAGAATACTAAATATATAAAAATACAACCAAATATTAACTGACCTTTACTAGCAACTTGGGGAAAAAAACTATTAAATTTCTTTTTCCAGAGAGATCTTCTCTTTTACTCATTCTGAAATGTAGAATTTCCATTTTTAAGGAAATGGAAATTTTGGAACAGGCACTTTCAGTGTAAAGAAAAAAAAAAACCTAATACTTACAGCTTTCTTTCCAAGTTCAGTCTTTGACAACGTTAATGATCCTGCAAGGTAGCATCCAGGTCCTGCCCCTTTAGGTATTCTAAGAAGAAGATTCAAAAGAGGAGAGAAAAGGAACAAAAAAGAAAGTTTCACAAAGAGAATTAGGGGGAAAAACATCAAAACAATTGCACTCTGAAATAATTTCCGTAGCTAAGATTTCAAAAACCAAAGGGAGAAATAACCTTAGTCTAAAATGACAAATGACAACACAGTATAAGTGTAGCCTAATATTATAAACGAGCATTTAAAGATTACAGAGTATAAGATGGACAGTGAGTGTTAAGCAATGTTATCACTTACTTGTCATCAGGTAAGGAAGTAACAAAGAATGGCTGGTTATATTTGGGTGGTAATGTCAAGTTAGTTGATTTCTTCTTTCCTAGAAGTGCAAGACTATGATTTTCATGAATATCTAAGCTCAAGGTATTAGACAACCTATGAGAAACAATAAATGGAAGATCTTTAAGACGTTCCAAATCACTGATTTGCTCATGACGAATCTGCAGTCGAATTGTATAATCTCCTTTCTCCAGTTTCAAAGAATACTATAAAAGAAAAACAACATTTGGGAAAAGTAAGCTTTAGCCACATGAACGAAAATTACAGTAAGAGGATAAACAGTTAAGAATTACCACTTACAGAGTGCTTACAGTATGTGAGGTACAGTGCAAGTTACGACACACACATGACACGCACACAACGCCCCGACTGGACGTCAAGTGAGCTGGCCAAGGTCACGTCCAGAGCAGAGGATAAGGGAGCTGAAGGCAGCCAAGCCCTCAGCCCTCAGCCCTCCCACAACAACAGGCCACTCCTAGGCGCCCAGCTGAATCAGCATCCGCTCAAGACTGGAAAAGGCAACGATTTTCTAGTTCCTGGGTCTTCACAGGCACGGATAAAACGACACCAAGAATGAGCAGAACTGAGGTGCTGTGTAATATCTAAGACAGACACACACACGTGTTTGTACGCACATGACTGATAACCTTTAGATCATAACCACCATGCCACCCCCCTTTACTGCAGACGGGAAAAACAGCGAGCCAATGGGGACAAAGGAGTACAGGTCTGCCACGCTCCATCCAGGCAACCTGCTCAAGAGGATGGAATGCTGTATGCTGCAGCAGCAGTTTCTTCTGAGGTTTTAAAAGCAACCAAAGGAATGGCGGCAGTAACCCAGTCTGTACTGAGGAGACGTGCCAGGGCCTGGCTTTGAGGAAAAAAAGGAAACCATTCCTTGAATGACTAACTGAAAACCCTGTGTAAATTATTTTTATTATTTAGCATAAAATTATAAAGGTTACAGGAAATAGCTCATTTCTTTGTCACAGTCTTTCAATCAGGGATAAGATTTCTATAAATTATATGATTAAAAGATTTTTCCCCCTTCCAAATGACAGTGCCAGGCACAGTGCTTGGCACATAGTAAGTGCTCACTACACAGCTGACCAAGAAGAAACATATTTCAAAGTTCTAATAAACTGAAGACACTTGGCACTGTCATTGTGCTCTGGATCCAGTTCAGACCTGGGATCACTTCAAGGTGCTCACATATCCTGGATGATGTGCTTTCAACGTTCAGAGAGGAGCAAGCACTGCGTAGGAAGGAGAAATACTAAAAATAAAAAGCTCTGCTGGCCAGCGTCTGCGAGCATCCTCCTGGCCCTCCTTTACCCCGAAGCCGGATTCAGCCCAACAGTGGGGCTGAAAAGCTGTCACAGTCTGTCCTGCAACAGACAGCTGAGCTGCTAGCCGTGTGTCCAAGTACTAAACGCACAACCACACTGGTGTTTAAAAAGCAGGCACGTTACCAGGGCAAGAATCCGGGCTTCATCAGCTCAAGGAACAGCTGTTAATTCTAAAAATCATACCTGATGAGGGTAAGCATCACCGGAACCCATCTGTCTTTTGTTCTGGTCAAATATAATCCACAGCTGGCTGTCAAATTCTGATTCGTACAATAATTCACAAAGCAGGGGGCAGCTTGGAGTCACTTCCCCACTCTTGGGCTGTGGGGGAAAAAAAAAAAGAATGATTATTTGATGTGGTTTATATGATTTGTAATGTAGATCTGTAATATTGCTATTGATCAGATTTTTACATTAAAGGTATTAAAAATATTTTCTTGCAGTAACCAATTTCAAAAATGCAGAACACATCCAGGATTTCGGGACTAAAAAAAGGTACTTCTCTTTTACAAGGGTTAAAAAACACAAACCTAGCTAATTGTATTCATTACTAAAGCAATACCTATTCTTCAGGACCTCTAATTAACTGTTTTTTTAACAAAACTAAAAATTTCTTTATAAAGTTGAAAGTAGACAGTCCACTGAAATCAATTATCTCCCCAACAGTAATTCATATTATGCTTCAATAAGAGTTTTACTAAAATCTTACTGATCCTCCATAAACTTCGATCTGATTTTTATGCCCGTCTCAACTACCTTTACTACCCATTCAACCTAGGAGCTATTCTGATGTCTCACTGTGCCAACACCTGCTTCACAGCGAGCAATCAGGCCTGGTTCCATAATCAGAAGGCATCTGGCTTTGACAAGACATCAAACCAGTGGGCAGTTATCAGAGAATAGGCAGGTGTCAGTGATTACAAAAACTAAGGCTCAAAGGCCAGGTCACAACTAAATTAGACTCTGTGACTTCAGATCTGAATGGTACTTAGATCATTCTGTATCATAATTTCCCAAAGAATAATTCTAAATTAACCAGGGTTAATTACTTGTTTCTATTTCATATATATGTATGTCACACACACACACACACACACACACTGAATACACTGTCCTTCCATTTTTGCTTTTATGATTCATAGAACACAAGAGTTCTTTGTAAGGGTATACTTGGTTACACAAACACTTACTTGATGAAAGTTGTAAGTCAGGATCATCTCATAAAGTTGACGATTATTTGGCAAAACATCCCTTGATCCTAAAGGTTTTGTTTTTGCACTGAGTGGGCTATAATCAGACAGTTGCATAAGAGTTCATTGAAATGACAGAGAACTATAATCAGCAAAATCTATAACGTATTACAATAAATGACAAATGAGCATTCCTAGATGCTGTCCTTTTCCATGTATTTTGTCATATTTTAATCATTAACTTATATAATTCTTTACCGACTGAACCATAGCAATACACATAGTTAAATTTTGCGGTATTACAAAGGTAATCTTCTCATGATAAGAACATTTTCAACCATCAACTGACAGTCTCAACAGAATCAGATCCCAGGACTAGGTGACAATCCGTCACAGTGCTGAAGGACAGGGTTTGACTGCAGACAGCCCTGCCCTCGTCACGGGATGGGTCCTGCCAGGTGCCACAGCAAGGGCTCTAGGCACATGTTACTTAAAGCCAGAAGCTGCTGCTGCGGCTGCCTCTCAGAGACCCGCCAGGTTCCCTGGGCTGGAAAGTCATGAACTGAATTTTCACGCCCAGCATTCACATGATTAAAAATAAAAGAGACACTTTCCAAAGAGTGAAGAAACGCCCATCCCCCCACCCCCATCACACTGATAACCAACATTTGCAGCCCTAAAACATTGAAGATACCGCAGTGTTTGGACCCAGCTCTTCAAAGTTATGCAGGGAGCCAGATCTTCATATGTCAAGGAGGACTGAACATCGAAACGGTTGATTCCTTCTGATGCATGCTACAAAGGATATTTATCAAATTAGTTTCTCAAACTTTACTGAAAACAAATTGCATTTTTAAACAATATTTGGACCTAAATGTGTCAAACACAATGTTTATAAGCACCTATGAACAAAGACTATTGTTATTTCCAGAACCATAGATAATCTCCCCATTAAAATGTAAACCCAACCATTGAAATTATTTCACAATAACACAAATAACTGACATTAAAAATGATGGAAATGTGGAACTTACAATGTTTAACTGAGGAGCAGTACATATTATCCCATGGAAAGAAATGGTATAATCAATATTGACATCGCTAAGACTTGCCCACCAACGAGCAATGCAAAACTCAACTGCTTTCCCACCCTGCAAAGAAAAATGAAATTAAATTATCAATGCGTAAATCACAAAACATAAATAGGTGTTTCAAAGCAGTTCTATGCTTTCAAACTTTTCCTATTTGTACAGCAGGAAAATTCAAAGAACCTTATCATTAGCTATGCGTGAAGTTACACAAATCACAGTTGCTGAGACAGAGTGCAGGTATTTAAATACACAGTTATTTACTCATAATCCTAAACTGCTTGTCGTAAGAGGTCTGAGGCAGCTTCTGAAGTACGTGTAATAAAATAATGGTGAAAACAAACTGGAATAAAAACTTGGGACCAAAGGAAAAATAATTAAGAACAATGACAAGAGAAGGGCTATGGCAGCTTTGTGAGGCACATTCAATAGCCACAGCTGAGTTCTGGGCTCAGGAGCTGCCTGGCAACCAAAGCCAAATGAAATTATGGTCACTCACATGTTTCTTCCTATTAAAAAAATTAAAAACAAAAGCTGTTCTTTGAACACTGAGTTTTAAATTAAGTTTTCTAGTAATCAGTGTATTAGAAAGTTTAAAGTGAACCATATTACTCTATAACACATACAAGGACACAAGTCAAAGTTATCAGAAACATAAGAGATACAGGAAAGATGAGGTAGCCATCTGAAAACACTAAGTAGCAAGTTCAAGAAAGAACATCAGTGCATTCCCCTTCTAGAAGGAAGGACTAGGCACCATCTCTAACACTACAGAGAAGCCTGGAGATCTGCCACACCTGAAGTAATTTGTAGGCAGGAGTAGCAGTTTCACCTACAAAGCAAATTAACCTCGTGGATTCTTAACAACAGGGCATTAATAAAATAACTAAAATAAGTAGAAAAGATGTAGAGAAGTCTTAAACATGGAAATAATCTCCTGTACGATGAGGAGACAATCTCAACCCGGGTCCACTTTGTGAGGCGCCAGCATCTGGCAGACCAGCACTTTCCTAAGAGATTAACCTTTACCTCAACTTGGTTGCAAGTATCCTAGTAAGACGACCTAACTTCCCACATTATTCAGCATTAATAAAATACACAGTCCCAATGTGCTCTGAATACAAACTATAAAATCAAATTCAAATACTTAGTCTTAGCCCACACCCAGAACGAAAGGAAACTGTTTCAGGATTCCAGACTGTTAAGTAAAACTTACTAAGACAGGAAAAGCTTCAGTCAGCATTCCTTGTTCTGGAAGGGAACAAAACTTATAGAACTCATGACTTCGATAGGCTCTCTGCTTCACAAGCTGCACTGCATGAAGAACAAACTTGGCAGACACCTCCGAAGAACAGGAGTACACCGTAACTTCTACGACGAGAAGGCAAGAAGCAACATTTTAACTGACAAGATTTAAAATGGACGCAAAATGGCTTTCATAATGCCTACTTTGGGGGAAATACTATATCAAGAGAATGAAATGATATATTCGAATGAAATCTGCATTTTCCTTAAAAACAATGAACTGACCGAGTATTAATAAAGATGAGAGGGTAGAAAATTTAGCTATGGAAAATAAATAAATCAGGACTAAAATAAGCAACCGCTATGCTGCAAACAGCAGGAAACAGCAAGCTGTCCACAGATGGACACACAATTATCCTAATCAGGTAATTTTTAAAATCCCTCCCTTCTCTGTTACTAAGTTCAACCTTTCCTCTTGCTTTAGCTAAAAACCAATCAATTCTTGGTAAAGAGGATTTTAATTTTAGAAACCTCTACTTGTTAGCATGCCTAAGTTCCATTAGTATCCATTTATCCAACTTCACTGGTAACTTTTCTTAGTCTCTCACTCTTGGTTTATCTGCACTGTTTGCTTCTGGAAAGTATGACTATCAGAACTACACATGCTTGGCTGTGCTCTGCGGCGGAGCTGGAGACGAGCCAGGATCACCGTGAAGCCAGGTCAGCAGATTATCTCGTGAATACCTGGCCCTGAGACAAGGAACTGAAGCAAGGCTTAATTCTCTGCTTCACAAGGTCAACTGGGCACAGGGCTCTGGGAACCTAATCACTTGCTAAAAATACAGAATCTAGTATTATGACAATATGTCAAAGTATTTGAAATAGGAATCATCTGTAGTGCATTTCTTTTTTTTTCCCTGCTTTGACTCTTTTTCCCTCCAGTTTTATTGAGAAACAACTGACATATAATATTTTCAAGTTCAGGGTGTACAACGTGATGATTTGACGAATATGTATATGTTATGAAACAATCATCACAAAAAGGTTAGCTAACACATCCATCACTTCATATAGGTACCAATTTTTTTTGGTGGAGAGAACATCTAAGATCTACCGTCTTAGCAAATTTCAAGTATACAACCCAGTATTATTAAGTACAGTCACCATGTTGGACATTAGATCCCTCAAACTTTTCCATCTTATAACAAAGTCTGTGCCCTTGACCAACATCTCTCCCACCCCCTCCACCTCCCACAGTATATATCTAATCAAAGACTGCTAAATGCTCTGAGCTACTTCTATTCTGGATGATCTGATCAATTCTTATTAAAAACAAAAAACAAACACACAAAAAAACCCAAAGAACTAATTATTTTCAATACCCAACCTAAACAAATCATAATTAGGGCATTATAATCACTGACATTTACCAGTAAACAGACATCATGTTCAATATGAATTAACTATAGATCTTTATTCTTTGGTATGATTAGCGCACATTTTATTAGAGTTAGATGTTACACAACCATTGGGCCTATGTGAGTGGAAGCCCTGAGTTGTACCACGATGCAACTCTGACTCTGATCGTGAACAGAGAAGGCATTATTCTGAGCCAAATTAAAATCCTAACTATTAAAACATCTTAAGATAGCCTAGATCAGCGGCCCCCAACCTTTCTGGCACCAGGGACCAGTTCCGTGGAAGGCAATTTCTCCATGGACTTGCGGGGGGGGCGGTGTTGGTTGGGGATGGATGGTATAGGTGGTGATGCGAGCGACGGGGGGCGATGGGGAGCGGCAGATGAAGCTCCGCTGGCTCGCCTGCCACCCACCTCCTGCTGCACGGCCCGGGTCCTAACAGGCTCTGGACCGGCACGGGTCCGCAGCCCAGGGGTTGGAGACCCCTGGCCTAGACAGATGACTGACATATGAGCCAATGCAAAATAGCACTAGATCTTTAAAAAGGTTTGAACCTAATAGCAAATCTACGGTGCCAGACACCTATTACTGTTGTGAGAAAAGTCTACTGCAGATATATGAACTTTATGTGGTCATAATCAGAGCAGAGATAGAATGCACATAAAGGTAAATGGGCAAGACAAGACATTAATTTTACTTACCAGCCCATGTTGCACCCTCAGGAACCTCAATAAAATGCCTTCGAATTTGACCAGGTTTAAAATGTACATCTGTCAAGGCTAGATCATAATGGGTTGATTCATTTACTCTGAAAATTAATAAAAATAAATGATTAAACATGACACTCTCATTAAAAAAGCTTTATATAAGCCCACTGGTACTCTAGACTTCAACAGTTCATGAGAAATGATGAACACAGGGAATTAAAAGATGGTAACAAAACAGTACGCACAATGTCATCTCAGTTTTGCAACATGTTAGCAGAGATACACCATGGAGATGCTTCTTCTGCTTTTTACTTGTTTGCTTTATAATTTGTCTGAAGTCAGACACACAGCTCCCTCTTTTTAGGTTAAAGGAATTCTACAACATTCACAGGATTTTCCAGTTACCAGAATCTGGACTATTGTGAGTCCAAAATATTAAAATCAAAGGTAATGTTTTGTGCCACTGATACTGCCTTATAGTTGAGACTGACATTAAATTTAATCTCTTTCGTAGTTTCAAAATGCACCCATGCCATAAACGACACAGTAAAGTAGAGAAAATACTTTCATAGCATTTTCGTAAGGGATCAGTGAAACATAAAGGTCAAATGTATAATTACCCAACCCAGAAACCTAAAGTACATACTAAGGACAAACTCTAGTCAGTATGACAAACATTTAATGAGTGCCTACTAGACCTGAGGCACTGCTTATTAGGTGCTACAATTACAACAATGAATATAATGTTTTCCTTTTCCCCAGCCACTCTAGCAGGGACGGAAAACCCAACAGGGACGTTGAACGTAATACGCTCGGGGGAGACAGGAAGCGTTAGTGGAAAAGATGCAAGGTTCCTGGTTCACGAGGAGCGGTCAGGGAAAGCTTCCTGAAGCAGATGAGGTCTCAGCTGACTCCTGAATCTTGTACATTACCTTGTGGAAGTTCCTACGGGACTTCTAGGGAATATGCGGCTGAGAATTTAACTGTTCTGCAATTTTTTCACGTGTGTGTCACTTGTTACCTCCTCAATTTCATCCTATGTTTCATATGGGCTGAGACCCACTGCATATTAAATATTACTGTGCAACTAACTCAATAGAAGCTGTTAACTCACAGTTCTCTATTGTTTCCAGTACCCTCATCTCCATCTTGCCCTTCATGTACTGAATAATTTGTTTCGTACATTCTGTACAACGGGCTCCATATGGGGTCACGTAACATGCAGTCCCCGTGTCTTCCGTGGGCTCACAGTCAAATGCGGTGAATTAAAAATGACAATACACTAGCTAAACTCTGTACCACAGGCAAGTGAAGGGTGCCATGAAGCAGCAGGGAGGGACTCCCTTCACCCACAGATGACCAAGAACACGCCTGGTCATTAAGTTAAGGGACAGGAAACTGAAGCAAAGAAATCAGCTGTGCAAATGCACCCGTCCTGAGGAAACTGGGGGGGGTCAGCATTGGTGAGCTCGTGGAAACGTGTAATTTGGTGATGGAGCCGCGGGAAACACTGGCTGTGAAGGGCCACTGTTTGCTATTTTAAGCAGCACGATCCTTGGGTGCAATGCTGAGGTACTTTATACAGCAAGCAGTGTGATCAGATCTGAGTTCCTTCGTTCAGGGGTAGAAGACAAGATGGAAAGGGAAGAGTCTGGAAACAGGACTGGAAAAGCAAAGCGGAAGAACTAGGAGATAATGGTAATCCCAGAGATAAGGGGGGAATGTGGGCCGGGGGTGGGAGGGGACAAAGTCACTGTCAAACACTGCAGGGGCATCAGGCCGGATGAAGGCTAAAACAGCCTCTGAATCAGGTGTCAGGAGGGCGCCGCCATCCTGGTGGAGGGCAGGTGACAGATGCTGTCAGTTATCCTCACCGTGAACAAGGAACACTGTGACTGACTATGCACCACCTTGAACGTTAAGCAAGGAACAGAACCAAAACCCAGTCACCTGGTTCTGCCTACGGATCCTTTAAAAAAAGTTCACCCCATTTCCATAAACAGCCATTACATAATTACACGTAACAGCAAGCTATCGGTAACTGGGCACTTACTTTTCTGCAATAACTGCAGTGATTGGGACTCTGAACAGAGGACCTGCGTTAGGCGATGCTATATCATAGCCACATACCTTGAAAAAGGAATAAGTGTCAGTATCCATAAACAGACTTTTTAAAAAAGAGAAAATAAAAAAAGGGTGAACTACTCAGAGAATAAATTAATCTACAATTAAAACATAAAGGTCCTAAGTACAAGTTGACATCAATTTTCTGATGTCAGGCCACATAATTAATGGCAAACAGCCTGGACAAATACACGCATGACAACCCTTGACTTACTCAGACTAATGGGGAAATGGACTGCTACACAAAGACTTCTACACTTTTTAAAGACTAAAGAAAGTAAAAATGAAGATACCCCAATAAATACCTCTGTATAATGCAATCCTTCTCTTAAGCCCCTGGGATCCACACGTATGTTTATGTGTCTGCATTGATTCATGAGTTCCAAATGGCTGGGACACTGAACCCATGATGAATTCGAAGTTAAAGCTAAATGAAGCTGAAGGGATATTTTCTCAGAGTTTTCTGGCATTAAAAAGACCAAAAAGTAAAGATCAGTTATTTTTTCCTTTTCTTCCATTTTAAAACGTTCTGTTGTCAAGAAAATTCCGCAGATAGATGTGGTTGGTTGTAAAATGCAGTAGGCACGGGCTCCCGAAACACAGCTTACATAAAACAGCCACAGAACCTCCCTCACACTTATTTTAGGATGCTCGGAATCCATTCATGTGTTCACCCAACACGGCTGGCTACAACCTGAACACAAACCATTTTAGTGAATATTTTCCATTACTGCATACAGTTAACAGAATCTGACTAAGAGAAAAGACTCCTAAGTTTACAGTGATGACAATTTTGTTTACAGTCGTTGAGCTGGGGTTCTCCCTGGCTGCTTCTGCTTCCCACTCTCCAACCAAAAACTCTGTCTTACACCCAAGCAGTAAAAGTGGGAAAGAAAAGGAATTTGATGCTTTACTATTCACAATTTAATAAAAGCTCCAGGTCCCTAAAGGCCCATTCTACTGTTTTCCTGGTAGTCCCACTGCTAACTGAATTGCCATTGTATCAGGATCCCTAATTGCCATCAGTGTCCCCTACACCTCTCTGAAACACAAAATAATAACACTGACAATTCCTGTCTTCTCTTTAGAACATTAGCCTAAACAGCATTTTCTCTATTGTGGTACAATTCATTCAAAGCATAAATGTGAGCACATCAGCTTACTGTCCGGTTATTACTCACCAGTATTTTCTGGAAATACAGGTTCAATGCCAACACCGTGATCTGAAGGTGCAGCCACCTGAACAGGATCTCGGAGGTAGATGCCACGGTTATTTCCAACAGTGACAGTGAAACCTAATTTATTAGCAAATGATGTATTCTGAACGAGGTAGTCATAGGCTTTATCAACCTAATTAAGAGAATACAAACAGTAAGATATACACGGTTGGGTCAAGAAAGTACTTTATCGCAGGTCCCCAGTTTCTTTTCCGTTGTAGCAAAGTACAAGCAAAAAGTCAGTTTCTCCATCCGCCTCTCTGACCTACATGGAAACCCCATTTACGAGGGCAATTCTACCTCACTGGACAAAACACTGGTCTAGCCACTGGACTCGCCTTCCACTCCACCCTCTTTACTCCCAAGTGACGCAGCTAGGAAACCTCCACATGCCATTACGACTGGCCGGGTTCTGCCCTCTGCTGCTCTGCCGTGAACTCCACCCTCTACATGTCCTATATCTATTACGTTTCTCCATCTTAGCCCCACAAATCTGTCTTAAGAACAAAATTTGTTTTCATACCCTCTGCTTACAGTTCAGAGACTACGCTGGCCTATAATCAATTAGAAAAACTCAATCGTCATTATAATAGGAATATTATCCAGTAATCACTAAAATATTATCCTGCTGATTTACAACCCGTTTTTCGTACAAGCGACAATACCTGAATAATACCATGTCCTTGGGCAAATACTTCTATATTGTCAGCCTTCACTGCAGTGTTTTCCAGAGCTCTTCTGACTGAATGAACCGTGTAGTTAACATTATTAGCTTTCAGACCTAAAAGCCAAAAACAGAAAACAAGAAAGTAGTGTCCATCAGGTGAGCTGGTTACTTGAAACACTCTCCGCTCACTAGTATGGATAGCGCGTACATCCTCTGGTTTTAACGTCTTGGGTTTCAACACTCACTTTTAAATCATTTTTATAAAAAAAAAAAAAAAAAAAACCAAAAAACTGACAAACAGTCTGACTCAAGCTGCTTCTGTTAACGCAAAGACTTCATTCAACGAAAATTCCTGTGCGCCCACTCGGCAGTGGCGTAAACACGGGCTCTGCACTGGGAGCGTAAGCGTCTGAGCAAAAAGTACCAAAGGCATTCGAATGACACCTTCCTTAAACTACTGCTGGTCGAACAACACGGCCACTGGCACAAGGTCTCAACCCGGGTGCACGTCATAAACACCAAGGGTACTGAAAGGAGCCAGAAAGATGCTGAGGTCCCGCTGCAATTAAATCAGCACCTTTGAGACCGGATCCCAGGCATGGACACTGATTAGAAGCTTCCCTGGCAATGCCAGGGAGCAGCGAGGCTGGGGCTGACTGTCCTCTGGGAAGGATGTGGAGGCCGCCAAGCTGTCCACCTTCTGAGAACGACCGCTGTTAGAGGCGCAAGATGAGTAAGAGCGCACTCCTGTCCCCTCCAGAACTGAACACGCAGACACTTAGGAGAGTAAGCCCTGAGCAAAACAAACATGGGAACGCTATGGCGCTCTGAGAGCAAATTAAGAAGGTGACCGTTGTGTCGGTGAGAATCCATGAAAGGGTTATGCTCCATGAGAACACATACGTGAGTCGGTATCCCTAGCAGTGTCTATCAGAGGAGACACAGGGAAGACACAGGCCGAGACACGGCGGAAAGGAGCTCCAGGCAAAGAGAGCAGCGTGCCACAGACAAGAGGCGCAAGCGACCCTGAGATACTCGGCGAGGCTGAAAAGGACCAGGACTGTGGGTGGAGAGCCCAGGATCTGACCAGAGGGACACTGCTGGGGAGGGGGTCTTCAGGCCCGCCGGGCTGCCCGGACGCTGAGCCCTCGTCAGGGCTGACGCCCCCCTGGCCAACACCACGGCAGCCTCTCACACGCCAGCCTGGCACCCCGTCAGCTTCGCTGGCTCCGTGCCGATATTCACTGTCTTCTCACGTGTAACAGTAACCATTTTTTATTTTGCTCACAGTCTGTTTCTCCTCCAACTTTAACATCAATTCCACACAGGCAGGTATTTTTGATGTTCTGTTCACTAATTTAGCCCCAGAGCTAAAATAACGCTTAAGTCATTAACAGCCAATAAATACGCTTGCTGAATGAATACACATGCAAATCATTATCATCACATAAACTATTCTCCACCTTAAACTTTACTTTGGGCCAGGACATTCCCAGTTGTACCACATTTTCTCACCCTGAGAAATTCAGGAATTAAAAACACCTGCCTAAAATAAGAGCAATTTATTCCATTACTTTTCACGGCCACGGTCTGACTTTACTTTATGCTATGAACAGGAAATTGTCTAGATACTTCACACCTACTTAACTAAGCTTATACATAAATCATGCATTTTAGAACCAGGACCAAGATGAAGTATAAGTGATACTTTTAAAATCCATTTTATCATGTTACTTCTATCTTATTAAGAAAAGTAAGGAAACTATGGCTGAAGTACACACGGAATAGCCAACATCTCACTGTTGCTTCCCTGGGCAATTGAGCAACGGTAGTAAGGTGAGCAACGTGGTTACCTGACAGAATCAGGGCGATGCCTCCACACGCGTTGGGAGAAGACATAGACGTCCCGTTCATGAGCTGAGTTCCGCGCAGCGTCCAGTTAGGAACAGAGGCTATGGCGCCTCCTGGGGCGCTGATGCTCACTCCAAGGGCCCCATCGGCACTGAACGAAAGCAGTTAGAGTCTGCTTACGACGGTGGACACTGGATAAACAGGGCCTTTGTAAAAAGGCCACTGGCCAAATAAGTTACAGTACAACACACGAACTATCCGCAGTCACGGCTATTTCGCTATTAGGCAGCAGTTTTTTCCCTATAAGAGGACAGAATGTCTGTATGTGTGCGTGTGTGTGTGTATGCGTGCACGTGTGCATGCGCGTATCTGGGCTTACATGTGGCAGGCCATAGTATCAAGTATGTTTTATAGGACAGTAGATGAGTGTCGCTGCTCAGACGCCTGATGAATGTACTTTTCTCGTAATAAGCAGAAGCACCCTCTTGTCTACAAAGTCTAAAATAGCGCTGTCCAGGAGAAGCCTGTGGGACACACATGGCATTTAAAGTTTTCTAAAAGCCATATTTTAAAAAAGCTAACGAAAAGATGGTTTAACTTTAGTAACATATTTTATTTAACCCAACACATCTAAAATCTTATAATTTCAACATGAAACTGATAGGAAAAAAATGAGTTAATTTACATTCTTTTTCGTACCACGTTTGCAAATCTGGTGTTCATTTCATACTTGCAGCCCAGCCCAGTTCAGACTCTCATGTGACCAGTGGCTGTCATGCTGGACTCGAGCCAGCAGGGTCCACTGAGTTAAAGCCCATAGAGTTCCCCATTGCATCGTCACCAAACACCAGCTCAACAACTACTGTTGCTCCTCGCTAGGAATATTGGGGCCATTTGGTTTCACATTTTCCAACAGAGAACTGAAAGCAATGCAAACAACTCCTGTAACGGGCTGGTAGCAGCCCTTCGAGTGACTATACCCTAAATCAACTGTTACCGGGTAAATACCTGTTGACCTGTAAAGATGTTCTCACTGTACTACCGAGTGACAAAAGTAGGTTATAAAAGTGCCCGAGTAGCGTGTGCTTCCACTTATGCACACGGTAATGACTAAAAAGATGTTCCTTGAAATCTGACCCATACATATGACAGATGATGAGGTTTAGGGTGATTCCCACTTTTCTCTTTGCACTGTCTATGTTGTCTACCACTGTTTGCACTGAACCGTGATATCTTGTAACTGGAACAAATAACTGGGAAGACTCATGAATTCTGACTACTTCCTTACTCTCTATTAATTTTCCACTAGTCTGTTAAAGTGGCTGATCATAAAGCATTTCTGGTGGTACAAATAGTGTTCTAAAAACAGGTTCCATAAAACGTAAATAAAACTTTCACTGAAATAAAAAAATAAAATTTTCCTTATATAAACCTTACATATTCTTAGTGAAGGATTGTAGACATGGGCGTAAAATTTATAACAGAATAGTTATGTCATACATCTAACAATGAAATAACTGTAATTTATTTCTTTAATTACCTGTTTCCCTAAAACGAGACTGTTAATTAAAATGAAAATGCAAAAACCAATAGAAAGAAACGGTAAAATGACCAAAACTCTACCCCTCCCCACCATGCAGTTTAACAAAATATTTGTAATAGTCCCATGTACTACTCTCAACCTACCTGGGGCCTCTAGAAGACCACGTGTACTGATTTGCAGGTAATTTCTCTCTCAGAGAATACTCGGCAACCATCATATCAGGAGAAACGTACGCACCAACACCTGTGGAGTGGATCTGGTCATTAACAAAAGGACACAAGACAGGGATCCTAATTCTAAACCCACTGCTCCCTCGGCTGTGTGACCCTGGTAAATCACCTACTCTCCCGATACCACAGTTCTCTCTCACAAAATGGAAAGATAAGAAAATTTAATAACCAAGGCAAGTTTACTACATGCCAGATGTTACACTAGGTGGTATGCTTTTGAATATAAAAATATCTACCAGGATTATTATGTGGATTAAATAATATATCTAAAAGTGTACCTACGTGTAAAAGAGAAAGAGAAATGTGTTTCAAATTTTAAAAATATAACTTTAGAAAGATAAGGAATCAGTTGACTGGTCTTCATTTTTAAATGATCACTGTATCTAAAATTCTTCCAGCTGGCAGTAGCCCTCCCCACAAAAATGACTGTAGTAAATAAGCAAATAACAAGCATATAACATGCTACATACAGTCTTTTAGATAAACGTGCAGATGCCAACTAGTTAGACTGCAATCGCAGAACACAGAGATCAAACTCAGGTCCTTCATTCTAGAAATTTGGAAGCAGAGCGTAGAGAGATTAAAAAAATTTACTAAAGGAAATGACCGGCAGAGACAAGACTTAGAATCGAAGACTACCAGCTCCTCATTTTTCTTTACAACACACACATCTTCAGAGCAAAGTCTAGATAAAATGAGTGAGTTAAGAGGACTCAGGTTAACGATGCTGCCACATAAAACTGTAATCGTGTTGTAAAATTTAGTTTAAAATTTTCAGTGAAACTGGGGATAAAAAAATGACAAAATACTGAGCATTGTAGCAGCGTACTGTATTTTGATCATTAGATACCTTTGAGATCTATTTTCTGTTTCATTTTAATTTGTGTACTTAAAAATATCTAGAGATCTGGAATACACAAGGGATGTATCACTGGCAGGCACTGTTATCTTAACACATGATTTAACAGAATTACTGAATCAAAAGGTTTCTAACTACATAAAGGGGTCCAGGGGTAAAGAATCCACCTTGCAACACAGGGGACACGGGTTCGATCCCTGGGAACTAAGATCCACATGCCGCAGGGCAACTAAGCCCGTGTGCTACAACTACTGAGCCCGTGCACCTCAACTAGAGCCCATGTGCCGCAAATTACAGAGCCCACGCACTCTGGAACCCGCATGGCACAACTAGAGAGAAGCCCACGCACCACAACGAAAAAGATCGCGCGTGCCTCAACAAAGATGCCAGGTGCCGCAACAAAGACCCGATGCAGCCCCCCCAAAAAAACCAAAACCAAATTACATAAAGCAAGCTACACCTTGCTTAAAATTTACAAGCTATAAATAAAAGCACGTCCTATAAACATAAGGTCACTGATATTTCGAAACAAAAACATTTTCAAAAGGACCAGTTTCTGTTCTAAGCTTTGATGCCCACATTTTGCTGTGTGTCTATAACATCAATAATATCTTTACAACTATAACAACACCTATGATATGTACATATCTGTTCAGTTACTGATGGATACACCAGAAAAACTGTTTGGGACCAGTTTTTATAGTCATGCATCCAATCACAAATGTTAAGAGGTGTAAGTCTTATTTTGATCCCAAATTTAAAAATAAACCAAAAAACTTTAGGCCTCGTTTACTACATAAGGGATCTCTCAATTCATCCTCCTCATTCACGCTCATATTAAAAAAAATCAGGGGTGGGTTTCATGTTCTGTGGAGGGGGGTTTTGCACAAGGTGGCAGCTGCTGTACTATGATGGAAGTTACTTTGATTATTTTCATATTATGACTGCAACTAATTTTGCTCTCCTACAACTCCTGTTGACAGGCATTTTTTCCCGTTAGATTACAGTGAAACAACACTGCATCAGATCCTGAAGACCAAAGAGTGGGAAAAAGCCACATTCATAGAACAAATGTGATTCAACTGCTTTTCACAATAATGAAGCTCCCTTCCTCTACATCTAAATCTTTCTGCATGTTCCAAGAGAAATTAAAAGAGGAAACGCGACTATAAATAAATTGCCCTACACTATAAATAAGAAGTGAAGCAAGTGTCTTTATTTATGCTGCTTACTTAGCCTGGAAAGCCCTTCCCTTGCTTGTTTCTACCTATTAAAATCCTCATTCTCACACTGCTTTCAGAAAGCCTTGCCCAAATTCTCAAAGCAGAGGCAACTGCACATTTGTAATGCCTGGATCTGTACTTCCAGTAAACCCCTTACTCCAGGCTGCTGTAGGGGAAATTCTAGATCAGCAAGCCCCTAGTAGATTTCACTTTCCTAAGGATCTACTTAAGGCTCACAGTGTCTTGCATAGAGTAGAGATACAGTTAACATTGGATGAACTGAGCTTTTTGCCTGCTTGTTTTTAAGTCTATTTCTAAAACAGGAAACTAACCTATCACACTTGATGTGGTTCCTCCTGGGCACCCGACTGTAGAAAGGCAGGGGCCGTTATTCCCAGCACTTGAAACATAAATTACGTTATGCTTCCACACGGCTTCACTAATTACTTCACATATTCTCCTGAAAGAGAGAGACAATTCCACTGAACGTATAAAACTGTGCCACTTTTCAAGAAATATATGACCATAATGTGAAAATATTTTCAAACATGGTGTATATGAAAAAACAAACCAAAACAAGGGTTCTAAGTAGCAGAAGTAGTGACGGTGGTCGTGGATCAAGAGAGGTGCTTTAGAATCACTCAGGACACCCTCAAACCACAAGTGCTGAGCTCCTAAGCCCACAGTGTTTATAACACCAAACTACGCTCAAATGCACGGTTAAGTAAATTTCGGCACATCCACCATTGGTGGAACACGATACAGCCATTCCGAGAGATACACCCTCGTTGGGTGTTAGTGGAGGGAAGGAGCTAGGAGGCCCCAGGTTACATATGGGGAAAATGCTAGATACAAAACTGAATATATGTGGGGAAAATAAACTACAAAAGGACCAAGAGCAAAGACTGAACTATTAGCAGTGACTGGGTGGTGGGACGACAGGGGTCCACCGCCATCTACCACTTAAAAGTATTCAGAAATGACTCCTCGGGGATCCCCACACACAGCTGTGACGAGTGGCAAAGGTGAAAGTGGAAATAAGGCACGAAGAAGAACTGAAATGCAGGATTTAAAATATGAGAAATCTGGTTAGAGCTTGACAGCATATGAGAAAAATGTACTGGTATTAATTAAAGGAGACGAAGTTAGACCACAGGAGGAAAATGGGGTCAATATAAAAAAGGTAAAGGGCCAAGGACACTCCAAAGTGATAAATGTGAAGGAAAGAACACCAGGGAAAGAAGACTTTAAAAGAAGGGAGGTTAAAGGAGAGAAAGAAATACACTGAGGTAATCAAGCTACTGAAGCAAGAGAAGAAGGGGCGAGATTACCTTCATGGATGAAACAACTGAGAGAGAGGGCACTTGGGAGACATGCCTTTCCTGCCCCGCAAGGGACTTAGCACCAGTGATCTGAGAAAATCAAGGTGTTGTTTTCTTCACTTTTTAAAATTTTAGTCTTTAAATTAACATACAGTAAAATTGATTTTCTCTTTGGTGTACAGTTCTTCGAGATTTAACACACGTATAGCCTGTGCAACCACCACCATAAACACAGTAATAATTTTAGCACCTCATTAAAAAATCTCCCTGGGGTTATCTGTCCATTTGTAGTTACATGTTCCCGTCTAAGCCCTGGCAACCACTCATCAGTCTAGATTCCAGTCATTGTGTCTTTTTCAGCATGTCACATAATCTTGAGATATACAAGACTGGGTGTATGTGTATGGTGGGTGCATGTGGATGGCGGGTGTATAGGGATGGTGGGTGTATGTGTATGGTGGGTGTTATGGGGATGGTGGGTGTATGGGAATGGTGGGTGTATGGGGATGGTGGGTGTATGTGGATGGTGGGTGTATGGGGATGGTGGGTGTATACGGATGGTGGGTGTATAGGGATGGTGGGTGTATAGGGATGGTGGGTGTATGTGTATGGTGGGTGTATGTGTATGGTGGGTGTATGTGGATGGTGGGTGAATGTGGATGGTGGGTGTATGTGGATGGTGGGTGAATGTGGATGGTGGGTGTATGTGGATGGTGGGTGTATATGGATGGTGTGGTGGGGGAGTGGGGGAGAGCTCATCAATAAGTAAACAGTCTAAATAAGGTAATTTCAAAGTTATTACTATGAAGGAAAAAGAGGTGAGGCAACATGAGGTCAAGGCTAAGCCAGTGGACTTGGAGGCAGGAAGATCCTGACGGCACAGGGACGGGGTGGGGCAGTGAGACGCGTCCTTGGAAAACAGTGAACATACATAACTAAGTTTTGCTGGGAAAGTAAGTGAAGGCTGTGTGAAATGAAGAGGTTTTTTAGTTAGTTAATTTTAAAGCTAGCAGGTACTAGAGCATGTCTGTGTAGTAATGACAACCCAGGAAAGGCGAGGGATGATGCTGGAGCAGTCTTTGAGAAAAGAGGAGATGAGAGCCAGATCGTAAGTGCCTGAGTGGCTTTCGATCCCAGCACTTCTTTCATTACAGAGCAAGGGAAGGCAGAAGGTTGGGTCAGACAGGACAGGAAGGGCATGGAAGTTCCCTCTGAGTGCTTCTGTTTTCTCTGGGAAAGAAAGACGTGAGGACATCAGCTGAGGAATGAAAGGGGAGGTCGCTGAAAGGCTCCGAGGAGAAAAGGTGGTGTAAAATGGCTGTCCAGGAGTGGAAGGGCACGTGCGGTGTGACCAAAGACGATGCTAACGAACATCTCCGATTCGCGGTCATAAACAAAGTATGACATGAGTGTGACCTCCACAGACCCGGGCAGATGAGTTGTGGGATCACTGAAGGATCTGCCGGGCTTCCACAAGTCTAGACTTTGTCGGGAAAGTACACCTGGAAGAGGTCAGGCTGCCTGTGGATGAGGAATTCTAGTGACGGATGGGCCCTCGGGTCCACCTGGCTGGCTAGGAGGGGAAAACTACATCAAAGATGTGACTGTGGGAATGGGGGTGGGGTTCTCAGAGACAGACAGTTATCATCTACCCACCGAGTCTGCTCTTTTTCAGTTGTGATATCCAATCCAGTTCTAAAAAGCATTTAATACTTTTCATCAGCTAAGCTTCTATGGCTGACAAGTGCTAAAGAACACTCACCCAGAATTTGGCCAGTGAGTTGCTTCTCCATAGCTGTAGTTGACAAGATCACACTTATGATTTATAACCTCTATCATCTATTGAAAAGATTAAGAGTCCAGTTTAGGCAGCCATTTATAGAAACAGATGAGCCAGTACAATAAAGGCACGGAGTCCCATAGTTTCTTAACCAATCGTATTCCAATTCAAATCTAAATTTATAAGTTATCCTCAGGCATATGGTTGATAAACTTAAAAAAATGTAGGAGGGAGTCACAGAGTACAGGAAGTGGTCAATAAGAAACAAACTAGCATTTGCAGAGCGGAGTTGGGGAGAGGAAGAGGGATGGAATGGTTCTTATTAAAGTTGAAATTCGCTGAAGTAAAATATAATTCATATGTTAGAATGAAATGCAGAATAATAAATTCTCCTCACACTGACGGAGCAAGCTGGCTAAGAGGTCTTTTTGCTTTTTAAAGTAGCTCAAAATAGCTTCCTAAGGGATTTACTAGAAGTGAGAGTATAATATAAATAATATTTTCATAGTTTCCAAAAAAACTTTATCCTAATAATTTTCAAAAATATTTTTTAAATGAATTAAGCATTTTTGCTTTTAAAAACAAAGTCCTGTACACCAAATACAGTTCCAATATTTTTTGTAAAGCCATAGCACTTTATAAACCTGAAAATATCCATGATCATTAATCATTAGTCTTCGAAGTCACCAGCTCACAAATACTCACCGCTCTGATAAGGCCTGTGCCTGTTTCCATTGTGCTTAGTCTTGTATCACCAATCTTGATGGAAAGAATCTGAGCACCAGGAGCCACGCCATTCCGTTCAGGTTCTTCTGGAAAATGCCCGGCAGCTATACTAGCTACGTGTGTTCCGTGAGCTCCTAGAGGCAGAAAGGGGAGAAGATGATAAAACATCCTCAGAGACTCCAAGTTTTAACCATTAGATTCAATTTGCACATTATTAATCACAATAAAAGTAATAGAATAAAAATATAGTCTTATCTTAACATCTAACAGTGTATTATTATCTTAAGTCTCTTAACGATAATTCACAAAAAATGAATTACATACACTATTCTGCCACCCTGGATTCTACTCCGTTCACTGAGAGTGAAAATGTAAGTCACAAAGGCGAGAAAATATTTGCAACATATGTAACTGACAAAGATCTTATATCCAGAACGTAATCTGGATATAACATAACTCTTTCAAATTCAAAAGAAAAATGGGTAAAACACTTGAAAAAGCATTTCCAAAACGAGAATAACCAAATGGCAAATATAAGTATGAAAAGATGTTTAACTTCATTAGTCACCCGGAAAATACAAACGAAAGCCACACTGAGATGCCTCTTACTACAGTGGCAACTGTGGGTGGGGCCGTGCACTCACACTCTGCTGCGGGGCGTTAGGGGAGCAGCCACTGTGAAGAGGAGCTCCGACAGTCTCAAATAGGCAACCACCACACGCAACCAGTTCTCCCAGATACTGGTCCAAATTAAACAAAAACATAATCCACAAAGACCTGTACACAACTGCTGAAACAATCCAAATGTGCATCAGCAGGTGAATGGATAAACAAACCATGGTGGACGCACATGATGAAACACTACTCAACAATAAGGAACAAGCCAGTTACAGTCACAATATGGATTCTGAAATAGGCAGGCAAAAAAGAAAGTTTCTTCAATTCCATTTATATACAGTTCTAGGACATGTAAAGTAATCTAGAGTGGACAGGAAGCAGTTCTGCAGCTACCCGAGGATGTGTGTGGAGACAGGGCTGGGTTATAAGGAGGACATGCCAACTTCTGGGGGTGATGAATATGTTCGTAATTTTGACTGTGGTGATGGCGTCCTGGGTGTACGCACATATCAAAACTTACCAAGCCGTGTGCATGCATATGTGCAGTTTCCTGTACTTCAGCTATACCTCAGCAGAGCTTGGGGAGGGGGAGGGAAAGGGCTGGCTGTCCTACTTCACTCTCCTTCTCCCTCCCCAGAAGTAACCACTACCCTTACCCTGAAGCTGGTACGCACATTCTTCCCACCTATGTTTTCATATTTTTACCACACACACACACACACACATAAACATAATACAGTATTGTTTGGCACGTTTAAAAATTTTACACAAATGTTTTTACCATGAATACATTTTTTTCAGTAAAGTTTATGTATCTGAGATTTGTGCATACAGGAATATGTAGATTTATTCATTTTCATTCCTATATAATGTATTCCACAGGATGAATAACACAAGTTTTTTAAAAAATCTATTCTTTTGCTGATGGGCATTTAAAAAGTTTACAACTTTTTCAAAGTTACATAGAATGCTGTAGTGAGGATCCTTTTACCCGACTCTTTGCACACTCATGGGTGAATTTTCAAGGGTTAATATTTGGAGGTGAAATTACTGTTCATAAGATGAATTATGCTGATGTATTTTTTGTGGTTGGACCATGCTTATACTCCTTGAATGGAGCCTACATGGTTATGGCTTTAAAAGAAGCCAGGGAATTTCCAGGGAATCAAGTCACATCCATTATTCCAGACCTAGTTCTTTAGTAGGGATCATTCGATTAAATTCTCTATGAGGCTGCTTCTGGCTAGAAGAATGTGTCACCTTACCACTTTGTAAATTTATCTCTAGTTAGCAAATCTGAAGCAGAATACCTCCACTCGTCACTATGGAGAGCAGGTTTCCATCATCATATATATTAACGGAGTAATTCAACATCTCAGCTGTGCCAAAAGAGCCATATTCCTGGGCCTCTCTGTAATTTCTCAAAACAGTAGATTTACTCAAATCCCCATCTTCATTCGAAGCAATGCAGGCTCTGTAAGATGAGAATAAAGAGAGGTAAAGAGTAGGTAATGAAATTTATCTTATTTTCTTACTTTTTTAAAAATCACGCAATACCGTTTCTCAGATGTCTTCTCACCACTCTATCTGCTTTTACCATAACAAACATGGCAACTGCCTGTTTCACGGAGTAGACAGTAAAGATGAGGTAAAATAACTTACAGGAACCAGCCCTTAAATGAAGTCATGTACAGAGAGCTTTAGGAACTGTCCTTCACGAAACTCCAGGCACAAGACCATCTATCTGCTTAAGGAATCAGACCAAAGCTTAGCCTCGACCTTTAGAATAGTTTAGGGTGATTCTGACAACACAGTTTAGGCCCTGCTTCCTTCTGCTTCTTTTAGAACTGATTTCATGAATCCAACAGCGTAGGTGGGCCCTCGAAGCTAGATGAACTATACGGAGCCTCGGACGCACATTTGTAACAGCCTTAGGCAAATATTTGTTTTTCACAAGAAGCATTTTCTACAGTTTTATGGTTGTCCTCCTGTCTGCTCTTTCCTCATTTTATTAACTTTGTAATTTTTAAAATATATATTCCAAACACTTTAGAAGACAGTCTGATTAAAACTAAATGAATCTAAAACAGTCATAAATGAAACGTATGTCATTTAAGGGTCAACCATTATGTGTTTAGCTATTAGACCTTTCTGCTCATTTTCTAAATAAGAACAACTGTGTTTTAACAAGCTAAGTACATCAATCACAATCGCTATAATGAATTAACGGAAGCCCACTAGTATAGTGTAGAGAGGGCGTTATTATAAATACTAAGGCATACATTTCATTAACACACCACAGCAATTTGGAAAGAAGAATCTCTGAAATCATCGGTTTGTTTTTTTTGTATACTCCAATGTGTGCCTAAAATGATTTACGGCATTTCAAAAAAATACGTACGATATAGCAAGACACAGGAGAATGAACACTTACGGGGAAAGTAAGGTAAAGAGAGAACAAGCAGCATATCAAATGGAATCAAAGCTGAGGTTAGCGGATAAAACATATGCCAACAAATCTTCCGCATCTGCTAGAAAGCAGCACCGATGATGCCAAACTTTAAGTACCTGGCCAGCCTCCATGCTGGAAATCACTCTCAGGTCCGCCCTTCCCCTCACGCAGGCCATCACACACTGAACTGCTAACGGTTCCTCCATCATTCTCTGGATCTTTCCCCTCCACCCTCAACCCCCTTTCCTACCCTCTGCTCAGCTAACTTGTGCTGACCCTTCAATGACATCTCTCTTGATGCTTCCTAGTCAGGTTCAGATGTTCCCAGGGACTACTTGCTTCTAGAGTCTGGAGTCCATGGAGCAGCTTCTAGAGAGTCTGCTTGGTACAAAGAAGCTATGTGCCAAATGGTGAAAGAAGGCATCAACATCTTTTAACAACATTCTCACAGCAAATACTGTGACACATTTCACAGAGCACTTCTTCTAACCACCATCTACGTGGAGGGACCCAACAGTTCAAGCGCCGTATACCAAAACACAAATACAAAACTTAGGGACTTCACTAAATAACTCCACGGAGCGTAGATGTGAACATGGCGCAAGGGTATACGTTTCTGAAGGTCTGGTCAGCTTAACTCAAGGGACAGTTGTTAGAAGACAGAGAAGGCCTGTGGACAGGATTAGAGTACGTGTGTGTGAAAAGAATCCACACTTTTCATCAAACTCTCAAAGGAAAACTGAAACGAGGTCAAAAACCACTGAAAAGAAACCAATTAATAGTCTTTCCTTTACGTAGTCCTCTGTAGTGTTTCTCTAACCAGGTTTTGCTCCCTATTGAGGGACAGTACTTGACACTATGCATCCTGGCAAATACTTGAGTGCAGTCATACTAGGCTACCTGGTTAAGTGCAGAGACAGGGATTTAACAATTAGTAGAATTGTGTCAAGGGGAGCGCAGACCTGACATTCTTGAAACAAAACAGACACTTAAGGTCACTTTACCTCCCCTCAGAAATGGTTGGCATTTCTGACATGAGACATGAGAACACCTGCAGACAGTGCCGAGATTTGCCTTAGGTGATTTGAGATCTTTAAGATTCGCTTCAAAAAATTCTGGATCTAACTCTGAGGTGGGGTGGGGGAATCAAAGTCCCATACAATATATAGTATTGTGCAAAAAAAGTTAGATTATTTCTAGTAGCACTTGAAAGCATGATTCTGCTGTGTTTTTCATTGATTATACTAACATTTTCTAAAATGTTTTCCAGTTATCACAGATTTCACTTCACTTAGTATTCGATTAAATTTCATTTCCAACACAAAAATTCTTCAAGATGTCTCAGCATACTGTTGACAAACTATTACACTTACCACTTTCTTTGTCAATTGCCTTAATGACCGAGAAAACTTTCTGGAAACATACACTGGCCCCCTGGACATCCTAACCCCAAGCCCTTCCCCTTAGGACAACATAGTCTGCAGTGCTTTCAGCAACTGTATAAATACTTTAATTGAAACCACCTATTGCTCCACTACCCAATCCCCGCTAACATTAAAGTATTTCCTTAAGTCCTTTTGCGTGTTTTGTAGTAAATTTTCCACGTACACTGAATTTTGTATCTAGTATCTTCCTCACACTTAACCTTGCCTCCTCTCCCATGACAAAAATCACTGAAGGTTTATGACTGGGAATGACTGTATCGTGTTATACCACGGGGTAGATGTCCCAAAATTTACTAAACCATATGTTTGAACAACTTTTTAATATTACGAACACTTGATCAAAGCTTCTGCAAAGCTTTTGGAAAAAAACTGTTCACAATGTGTGCACACCTGCACATATACACACACCAAAACATACTACAATACATGGAAAAGTTGCATGAATATCAACTATCATCTAGATTGAAATACTGTTATATGCAAATATTTTATTACCAATTTCAGGCCCAAATGGAGTAGAGATTTCCTATTCAACTGACAATTTTATATACCCATTATCAAAGATGAGTTATTACCCACATCTGTGAGTTATTACCCACATCTGTGAGAGGAAAGCCCCCTTTTAACCATTATAAACTAAATAACAAGAGACAGCAATCAAATCACCGTATCTTGTTCTGTGTTTGCCACATCTCGGGAAACAATTCTTTGCATATGAGCAGGGACTCAAACTACAAAACAATTTCTGGAAGGGTCCCTGGTTTATTGCAGCGACCCTGAAACATGTATATGTCTAAATATCTGTATTAAGAACATATTCCTGCTTCTACACAGATCGTAATTCAAGAAGACAAACTAGCTGACATAAAGAAACACAACTGCAGTGTATGATGCACTAAGAAAGAAAGTAGAAAATGTACGTGATAGGTAACTTGGTATAAATCATCATTATTAGTAGTAGAAGCAGCAGATACAGCTTACACTTATCCAGTACCTACTATGTCTAGAAACATCAGATTTACAAAACCCTCTAAGGAGGTACGATTATTATCCCAATTAACAGATGAGGAAACAGGCCTAGAGAGGTGCAGATAAAGCATTCAAGCTCACATGCTAGGATTCCGTCTCAGATCTGAGCTCTACGCTGCTGCCCGCATCACGCTGCCTCGCTTCAACTTAGCTACTAGGTCTCTGTTGGTAAATCTTTACCCAACTTTCCTCCTCTGCCCTTAAAACTTTTATAGTAGATGCTTTGCAACATCCTCGTGCACTTACTTTCCAAACTGCCCAGCTTCAATCAGGAACATTTCTACATACACCAATCATCAACCTGCTAATATTTTCTGTTTAATGACTACTATCTGGTTAATGAAATAAGATTCTTTAAAACAGATAAGGGTTATTAGCTTCCGTGTCTAAAATATTAAGAGGTTCAAAAGGCTTATCTAAAACTACCCAAAAGCCAATTTGGCCCTCAAGTAGCTTTGCCTGGAGATATTAATGTCACATAAACCAAATCTCCTGGCAGTTCTGAGGGTTTAATGTTCTTCAGAGCAGATAAAATGATTTTTAAATCAAGAACTGGAAACACACGGCTTACCCCCAGGTCTCACCATCATGCCACACCAAGCAGTCATATACAGGGCCAGGATCACTGTATTTCTTCTCAAAAGAGTTAAGCAATTCCACTTGACTCTGAAGCTCCTCCTTCATCAGTTTATTTGCCTAAATGATTAAAACAGACGTTAATATTAGCACATTTTGTGCTCTTGAAAAGTGATATTAACATACAACCAAAGACACAGTGTGACCCAAGAGTAAAGTCATTTTACCCTGGAAAAATGTAAGAAAATTTTCTTTTTATATCTGTGCAACTTGTAGTCCAGTTTAGTGGCAGTAACAGTTAAAACATTAAACAGTAAAAAATACTTCTTTTACTCACTATCATATTCAGTCACTCCCTACAGCTGCTTTGGGAAAGACACGGTGCTACATGCTAAATGGTGCTATCATTTGGCCAAGGGTGTTGGTCACATACCTATAATTGTATAATTCATTTCCAAAAGTAATGCTAAAATTTTTATAAAATAGTTTCTCTATCGACTTTTAGATTTTTATATGAGGAACATTTCCATTTCACATTTGTTTCTTAAGAACCCAAATAAATAACAGGAACCATGAATAGTCTTACCTCTTTTAGAATTCGCTAAGTTAAGTACATACTATGTTCATGACCAAGTACATACAAGCTGCTATTCAACCACTTTGATCTACAAAAACGGGAAATTCATATGCTTCAACCTAGGCACTTTTTTAAACTACATACTATATTAGACTGCCCTACATTCACCTGAACAGTCCTCATGAATAAAAATTTAAGTTTTACATGTTCCCAAAATCTGAAGTTGTGCTTCATTTTTATTTATCCAATATACTCAACATTTACTCCTCCTTAAGGAAAAAGACAATTATATAAACAATTCTGGCATACAATATAAAAAGGATAATTAAATTCAGATCCCTCTCCTATAAAGTTAGTTGTCTATATGTAGCACCTGAAATACTATATTTCACGGCTCCAATAGGAGGCTGAAGAACAAATCTTGATCTAATAGAAGATTATACAGCTGTTAAAAAAGGATGATGTACACAGATTAATAAAAATTAAATGTGTACGTAGATCTATACAGGCCAGTGGTCCTTGACCCAAGCTGCATGTTAATTAAAGCTCCTGAAGAGTTTTAAAAATGCTTGCCTCCCCTGCAAGGTTTTGATTTAATTCCTCTCTAGGGCACAAGCACTGACAGTTTTTAAAGCTCCTGATGTGACTCTAATATGCAGCTAGGGCTGAGAACCACTAATACAATTGCATTTCTGATTAAGAAATGCATGCCATTAGAAGCCTAAATAGACATTTCTCCAAAGAAGACACATCGATGGCCAACAGGCATGTGAAAAGATGCTTAGTATCACTAATTATCAGAGAAATGCAAATCAAAACTACAAAGAGGTATCACCTCACACTGGTCAGAATGGCCATCATTAAAAAGTCTACAAATAATAAATGCTGGAGAGGATGTGGAGAAAAGGGAGCCCTCTTACACTGTTGGTGGGAATGTAAGCTGGTGCAGCCGCTACGGAAAACAGTATGGAGATTCCTTAAAAAACTAAAAATAGAGCTACCATATGATCCAGCAATCCCACTCCAGGGCATATACCTGGACAAGAGGAAAACTCCAATTCGAAAAGATACATGCACCCCAGAGGTCATAGCAGCACTATTTACAATAGCCAAGACAAGGAAGCAACCTAAATGTCCAACAACAGATAAATGGATAAAGAAAATGTGGTATATATATACAATAGAATATTACTCAGCCATAAAAAGGAACAAAATAATGTCATTTGCAGCAACATGGATGAACCTAGAGATTATCATACTAAGTGAAGTAAATCAGAAAGAGAAAGACAAATACCATATGATATACTTACATATGGAATCTAAAAAAATGATACAAATGAACTTACTGACATAACAGAAAAGACTCACAGACACAGAAAACAAACTTATGGTTACCAAAGGCAGAAGAAGGCAGGAGGGATAAATTAGGAATTTGGGATTAACAGATACACACTATTACACATTAAATAGATAAACAAGGACCTACTGTATAGCACAGGGAACTAGATTCAGTATCTTGTAATAATCTATAATGGGAAAGAATCTGAAAAAGAATATATATATACATATATGTATGTGTAACTGAATCACTTTGCTGTACACCTAAAACATTGTAAATCAACTATACTTCAATTAAAAAATTCATTAGAAGAAAAGAAATGCATGCATTAAAAGAAAAATTTAGAAGGACGAATGTCAAGTTGCTGTTACCATCCCTGGGCGGTGGCATTTCAGAGGCTTTCACTCGCTAAACTTTACATGCCTGTGTTGCCCGAAAGTTTCTGCAGCTAGCACTCATTATTTTCATACTAAACCAAGAATTATTTTCATTTTATAAACTGATTCACAAAAGTGTAATGGCAAGGATGTTGAACAATGGGAGCTCTTGTACGCTTCCTGTGGAATTGGTACGATCACTTTATAACCCATCAAAAGACAGGCACAAGAATTTTCAAAACAGGATTCTTCATAATAGCCAAAAACTGAAAACAAAGCAAGTATCAATCTGCCGAATGGATACATAAATCGTGGCCCATCAATTATATAGCAAGGAAAGTAAACTACTGCAACACCCCACACATGGAGGAATCTCACAAAAAACATCAAACGAAAGCAGCTACGCATAGAAGAACACACACTGTATGATTCCATTTTACAAAATTCAAAACAGGTTAAAGTCGTTCGATAAGTGTCGGAAATCAGGATGGTGGCTGCTTTGGGGAGGAAGCAGCAGTGAGTAGGAAGAGGCAAGAGAGGGGCTGGGGTGCTGCATATGTGGGGTGCCCACTTTGTGACAATTCATGACAATACACTTAGGAGTTATGCACTTTTACGTGTGCGTATTCTATGTTTGTTAAGAACTTTTAAACAACTGATAGACACATATGTAAACTGACTTGAGGAAAAATAAGCAAAGAAAAATTAGTAAAAGTAAACAACTTAAAACTTGTGAAAAAGAGTCTATTAATTCTCTAAGAACTCTTAATTCTCTGAGAACATGGTAACGTTTAAATAAAAGCGACTAGCACCAACTTGGGAAAGGCAATTGTTGGCAACGTCGAATTCTTCCTGCTTTCGACAGGCTTCTGCAAGGGCGACTCTGTGAACAGGGTCCCAAATTTTCTCCTTCCGTTCTTTCTGCAAAGACAGAAAAATGACCTTCCAATGAGGTTGACAAATATTCAGGTAAACCTAGATAGTCATTTACAGTTGTTATGAGCTGGGATGCTATACAATTCTCCTATAAAGGTTAAAAAGTCATTTATAATCAAGCTGATAAAGCAATGGATCAGTTATAAAAAACTGATTAGCTAACTCACCACATATAGGTTTTAAGAGAACAAGTTTACCAAGGCACAACCAAATGTATTCTTACACATCATATGTTCCAATTTAAATCCTTCCCTTCTCCAAGAATAACTAATACCATGTCAGGTAACTGACTGAAATCCCAGTCATTTGAAGAAAAAGTTTATTTTGAACCCTTACAGAATTGGGAAATGCCTTCAGCCAAGAGCAAGAAGAAGAGAGGAGTAAGAGTGCCTGCAGTTGCATTTTGAAGGACCTGCCGGCTTCCTCAATCTCCTTCCTCTCTAGCCTGTTTTTTTTTTCCCACCCTCGTTGACTTGATAGGGTTCTTTGCTACTGAAATTGGTCTTACTTTCATCTCTAGTGCCTCCCAATGGAAGTCTGCTAGTTAAAGAAATCCTTTCCAGTAAAATAATCAACTACACTGAGCTAAGGGAGGGGATCCGCTTTAATTTAACCACTTTATTTGTATGATAATTTGTACCTTAACACGGTTGATTAAATTTAATATAGTGCACAAAAATACTATGCATTTCAGCCTGAAATTTTAAAACAAAACAGTATCCAATAAAAGTTGAGTTAAGTGCATTTTTTTTTCCAGAATGATTGGAATCTGACAAATGAGCAAAGGTTATATATGTAAGGTACTGAGTAACTTCCTATTGTTCACTGACCCCTGGAGAAGCAAATCACAATACTAGATTAGATAAAAGGGCCCACAGGTCTTACCCGTGAGGCCCCTTTGCAAGGATCACATCTTGTTTTATAGTTGAAACCTGTATGGGCTACTAGTGTCAGCAGTCCTCTAAAGCAGCACTGTCAAATATGGCAGCCACTAGCCACATGTTGCTATTAAAACTTAAATTTTAAAATATTACATAAAATTAAAATTTCATTTCCTTAATCATACTAGCCACATTTCAAGTTCTCAGTAGCTACTTGTGGCTCGTGGCCACCATGATGGACGGATAATGAACATTTCAAACCTTTCCTAAAGCAGGTTCCTTCTCTTTCAATTCACAGTTCTTATCTCTCTAATGACAGACTGTGTTTCCTATCCTTCAGCTGCTTTAGGTCAGAGTAATTCTTTCCCTAATACTGAATGATGACTGGGATCAAGAAAGCTGGGTAAAAACTAAGAAAATGGGAAAAATTACCACAGAAACAATAGGAACGGGAATAAATAAGGCAATCCACTTTAAATCGACTGTCTTTAACTTCTCTGAAGTTAAAAAAAAGTCCTTCAAAAATCCAACGGGGGGGCTTCCCTGGTGACGCAGTGGTTGAGAGTCCGCCTGCCGATGCTGGGGACACAGGTTCGTGCCCCAGTCCGGGAAGATCCCACATGCTGCAGAGTGGCTGGGCCCGTAAGCCATGGCTGCTGAGCCTGCGTGTCCGGAGCCTGTGCTCCGCAACGGGAGAGGCCACAACAGTGAGAGGTCCGTGTACCACAAAAAAAAAAAAAAAAAAAATCCAACGGGGGGCTTCCCTGGTGGCGCAGTGGTTGGGAGTCCGCCTGCCGATGCAGGGGGCGCGGGTTCGTGCCCCGGTCCGGGGGGATCCCCTGTGCCACGAAGCGGCTGGGCCCGTGAGCCATGGCCGCTGGGCCCGCGCGTCCGGAGCCTGTGCTCCGCGATGGGAGAGGCCACAGCGGTGAGAGGCCCGCATTCCGCAAAAAAAAAAAAATCCAATGGGGCTTCCCTGGTGGCACAGGGGTTGAGAGTCCACCTGCCGATGCAGGGGACACAGGTTCGTGCCCCGGTCCGGGAAGATCCCACATGTCGCGGAGCGGCTGGGCGCGTGAGCCATGACCGCTGAGCCTGCACGTCCGGAGCCTGTGCTCCGCAACGGGAGAGGCCACAACAGTGAGAGGCCCGCGTACCGCAAAAACAAAACAAAACAAAACAAAAATCCAATGAAAGCACATCCCATCTCCCAGAAAAACACAAATACACAAAATTTGAATATAATTTCAAGGTACTCACAGATTCCCTAAACTTATCCATGTATCCAAGATTAAGAACCATGAATGGGTGACATTCAATTGAACAGAATCTTGCTTTAAGCAGTCACCATTTGAAAGCCTCCCAGACCTCCCAAACAATTAAGTTAGTGAGATTTTAGGAAATGTTTTTCTTCAGTATGAATAAAATTTGAGGAAGAAAAGAAGTCACTGATACTAGATTGCACGTTACCTGTATTCTTTCCTTGAGAGCCTTTGGATAGAAATCATAGCCGTTTTTTATGCCAATGTGGTATCTGCCTGAGGGATTTGTCCAGCTCGCAGGAATCTATAAAAAATAAAAAGTAAATTTCTCACTCACTAAATGCTTCCCAGTTCTAATAATATAGCACTGGGGAAAAAGGTATGAATGGCTCAACTTGGATGAGCAGGCTCACATGTTACAGCAACGTTTTTAATATTCTAAGTTGCCACTTAATATCTCTCTGGCTCTTTTTTTTTCATCAGTGAGATGGTTTAAGGAGAATATCTTTCATTTACACAATGCTTTATAAAGTGCTTTCAACATCACATGAAACCACTAAGACGTTCAATTCCCGAGCATCAAGGACACCTCACCCCCCCCCCCTTCACCACTCCATTGCCCATCAACCAGGGGGGAGGGAAGCAACTTACAGAACACCTCCACCCTTAGATTTCCCATTAAGAAAAAGAACTTCACTCTCTCCTCTACAATACTATAGGAATATGCCCAGATACTAAAAAAAAAGAGCTCTTTGAGTTCTTAAGAAAAAAGTTCTATAAAATCATGTTAATTACATATAACATCTTACAATAGTTTTTCCCACTATCTCAAAGTATTTAAAACACTTCCAGCTTTTAATTAACAGAATGATGTAAAGAGTATGCCCAGTTTACAAACGGAGAAAGCAAAGAAGCAAAAAGAAATTAAATTGCTGGCCCAAACAACAGAAAGGTTGAAAAGAAAACTGGAATCTAGTTCTATCACAGAGACAAAAACTTGGTGTAAGGGATATGGAATTTAAAGTCAGATAAACCTGGCAGAGTGCGCAAACTCTGCCACTAACCAGGTGGGACCTACAGGCTTCTGCTTCCTCATGTGCAAAGGGAAGAAAATAATCTTTACCTCCCAATTTGCAATGAATAATAAGATGCACGAACATCAACCAACTGGAAATGTCAATCAAGACAATGGGGATCCTTCATACTCTTTGTCATCACAGGACCCATGATCACTAAAAACAGCTTTTAAATGCGTACAGATTATGAAGTTGAACCATCAACCACTCAGAGCTGGTGGACTGACTAGTGATTCTTACTCGTGCAGGATCTTTAACAGACTCATCCCCAAGTCCCTCTTCGTCAAATTATTCCCCAGGTAGGAAGCCTTTGAAGGAAATTTTCTCACAACTAAATAGAGGAAGACAATCATTCACAGAACTTCAAAGATCTACTGACTTTAAAAAGCATGCATATCAGGGCTTCCCTGGTGGCGCAGTGGTTGAGAGTCTGCCTGCCGATGCAGGGGACACGGGTTCGTGCCCCGGTCCGGGAGGATCCCACATGCCGCGGAGCAGCTGGGTCCGTGAGCCATGGCCGCTGAGCCTGTGCATCCAGAGCCTGTGCTCCGCAACGGGAGAGGCCACAACAGTGAGAGGCCCACGTACCACAAAAGAAAAAAAAAAAAAACAAGCATGCATATCAGTAATCTTTTCTGAATCAACTGGATGTCTGGAGTTTGTGAAATTTCAAATATGTTGGCACACAAACTAGTGCTTTTCATTCAAAGCTTATCAGCCTTCTTTAGAAAATAGAGATTCTTAACTCTAACATTCCTGCAACAGCCCGTGACATAACAACAACAATAAATAAAGCGCTGCAACAACAAAAAGGTAAGTAGTCACTAGCTGGCAAATCCAAAGACTATTTCATCACAGGTGTCTCACGACACAGGTGGCTTTGTAACCCTACGCTAGCGACAACTTCTTTGCGCAAAGAGATTACAAAAAGCTGTGAAATGCCAAAGGATTAAATGGAATAACTAATTAAAATGACTGCAAAATAATCAGGTGTTAAGACAATCACAATTACTTAAAATACGTATATAATACAATAAAAATAATCCAATAGACATAATTTATATTTAATTAAAATGAGACCAAATTCTGCAGGGTCCATGAACCAGATATTTCTCAAATCACTACTATATATTTTCCTCAAAGTAAAGGCAGACTAGTTACTTACAAAAATTGAGCTAAAAAAAAAAAATCAGAAAATAGAAATTATGTATAATCATGGCTCTGCCAGCTAACCTTAACCAAGTTAGAGTGAAGCTAACTTTACTCTGAGGCAATTATGGAGTATGTCATTTTACATATTTGAGTATTTCATAATATGAAGTTACTTTCGGTCTCTTTTAAGAATCAAAGTGCTTATTTTGACCATTTTAAGCTGCTCTCTTTAAAAAAGAGTTTTAATTACGTGGTAACCACAACGTGGTAAGACCGATTTTCAAACGAGAAACAGAATCTCTTTAATTTCTAATTACACCTCATTTCCCTGACTCTTTTTTAAAGAGAGGATGCTTAACGAATTGAGGGTTCTCTTCACAACACAAGTGTCACCATGAGTTGTTAACGTTCCATGCAGGAAAATCTGAGTTTCTGCCTCAGAACTGTACTTCAGACTTGTCAGCCTCATGGTCCTGCCAGGACACATGGACCCTCTTTCCTTCAGCTATCACTGCATCTAACTACAGTGCTAAACCTGGCCAAGGCATTCACGGTCTCTGGACTAACCGCTTTTTTACCATGTAAGGCTACATACTGATGATTTTAAAAACTGACTTCAAGTTAAATGTGGTCAAGTTTTAGAAAGCACTGTGCTCCCTTCCAAATGCTACTAAAATTAGAGTAAGGAAAAGGAAAAAACCCCAAAACCCAAAGGACAAAGAATGGGCAATGAGGCTTTAGAAGCCAAAAGTCACCACATTTTGAAAGTTGCAAAGTAAAAAGAAGGCACTGAAAATTAGTGGGGCAACTATGGTATTTTAATACATGGTGTTGGGACAAGTGGGTCTTCAGATGGAAAAAAGGATACAGGACTCCTATTTCAAACTAAGCATTAAATCAATTCCAGGTGACTTCTAAGAACAAATATGAAAAGTAGAACAATGAAAGTTTTCAGAAAATAAATATGGGAGAATTTCATGATTTGGGGACAGGAAGGATTTTTTTTTTTTTTTTTGCTATCAAATACGATTTTAAAAAACTCAAAGCAGTCCATCATATTTACTCAGACATTTTGCTTCTTTTGCTAGTCCTTCATTTCTGCTGCTCCATGTTTTCTTCCTGTCTGAAAAGCCTCTTTTTACTATTTTTTAAAAGTGTATCTGCTGGCTATAAATACTCTTAGATTTACCTTATCTGGGAATGTCTTTATTTCACCTTTTCCCTGAACATATTTTCACTGGATATAGAATTTGCAATCGACAGATCTTTTCTCTCTGCACTGGAAAAATGTTGTACCACATCCTTCTGGCCCCCAGGGTTTCTGATGAGAAAGCTAAAGTCATTTGAGTATCTTTGCCATCTATACAATGGGTCCCTTCTCTCTGGCAATTTTCAAGATTTTTTTTCTTTGTCTTTAATTTTTGGCAATCTGATTAGAATGTTTCTGGGCATGAATTTCTTTTGGTTTATCTTACCTGGGGTTCACTCAGCTTCTAGAATTGGTAGGTTTATATCTTTGCCACACTTGGGAGATTCTCTGACACTATTTTTTCAAATATCTTTTTTTTCCAGCAGCACACTCCTTTTCCTCTTTCTTGGGGTCTGATGATGCAAATATGTGCCCATTTGTTATTGAGCTACAAGCTCCCAAAGCTAAGTTAGTTATTTTTCAGTGTTTTTCTCTTCATTATTCAGAATGGATATTCTCCACTGGTTGATCTTAGAGTCCACTGACCCAGACTCCTCCGTCATCTCCATTCTGCTACTACATCCACCCAGTGATGCTTTCTTAAAATTTCAGTCATTGTAAATTTCAGTTCTAACATATCCATGTGAGTGTTTTTACAGTTTCTATAACTTTGCTGAGTGTATTAGTTATTGCTGTGTTATAAATACGACAAACTTTGTGACTTAAGGAACACACTATTTACAATCTTACACATTCCATCAATCAGAAGCTGGCACAGCTTAGCTGGATCCTCGACTTGGCTTCAGCCGAGGTGCTGGCCAGGGCCCTACTCTCATCTGGCACTTGGCTGGTGATGGGTTTGACGGAGTTCACTTCCCTCTGTCTGTGAGGCTGAGGGCCACTGATTCTCACTGGTTGTCAGCTGGAGAAAGGACTTCTTAAGACACAAAAAGCCCCAAACAAAAAGGCAAAAGACTGATATCCAACTACACCAAATTTAAGAACTCCTACTCATCAGAAGACATCATCTGGAAAGTGAAAATACGAGTACAGAGTGGGAGAAGACACCCGAAACACACGTAACCCAAGGACAGGTAATCCCACAAATCATAACAACTCAGTATTAAAAACAAAGGGCAAATGAACTCGAAGAGGCACTTCACAAAAGAGGAAATCCAAAAGTTTAAGCAACATATGAAAAGGTGCTCAATCTCATTAGTAATCAGAGGAATGCAAATTAAAACCACAGCGTGATACAGCTAGATTCCCAGCCTATAAGCAAAATTTTAAACGCCTAAAAACACCAAGTGTTAGCAGTGCAACTATTAAAACTCCTATATACAGCTGGTGGAAATGTATTTTAGTACAAACACTTGGAAAAACTGTTCGGCATCACCTAGTAAAGGTGTATCTCTCTGACTCAGCAAGTCCACTCCCAGAGGTACACATCCTAGAGCTATCTGTACATGTGTGCACAGGATTTGTTTGCAAGAATGTTCCCTAAAGAACTGTTAGTGACAGCTCCAAACTGGAAACAACTCAACTGTTCCCCAGCAGAATGGACAGAATGTGGTACATTCAAACTATGTCACAGGCACAGCAATGAAACTCAACACATCGTCGCTCCATGCAAATCATGGCTGAATCTCATGAATCCTGCAAACACCCAGGAAAAGAAGACGTGAAATGACACACAAATGAGGCCATTCATATAAAGGTCACAGTAGGCAAAACTAACAAATATATTCCATGTATCCACATAGAGGTGATAAAACTGTAAAGGAAAGCAAAGAAGAGATTACCACAAAAGTCAAAATGCATTGTGATCTGGAGAACACAGAAAGCTTCTGAGGCCTGGCAACGCTCTCGGTCTTATCTGGGTGGATACAATGGCGTCCGTTTAAATTACTCATTAAACTGAACATGTGTGTTTCGTGCACTTTTCTTCTTGCCTGTACAATTTACCATGAAAGGTGTTACCCTTCTATTCACTCTCTTGCTTCGACCTGCTCCTACGAGTACCGCTGGTCGTAAGTAATGGGCTGCCAGTTTCTCAAGACAGCTTAGAACAGCATCCTTAGAGAATGAGACGGCAGGAATCTTCAAAGCACCTAAGTGTCGTTGATCTTAAACTGGCAGAAGAATTAGACATTAACCGTCAGCAGTTTACGCGCTATTTGGAAGAAGAAGTGGAATACAGGTATTTAACTCACTTTGAAGCACGGTTAAATCAAAGAAACTTGAAGACTTGACTGCGTTGCCTTCTGAAAACTGTGCACTAAGGAGTTCTCAGAGACCCCACTAGCTAGAATCCCAGTGACTGACAACATTACTCTTTTTAATGACTATGGCAAAAATATCTGAACACCTGCACATGCTTGTAAAAACATTAACTGAGCATGTGTGTCGCTACGGTCTGTGTATGGCTGGAGAAGGGAACTGTAACCAAGAAGACGGGTGGAAAGTTGGTATGAGGACCAATTAGTCCCCCGCTGCCTACCCCACATCCTGCAGGAAGCTGATGAGAGAGAGTGGCATGTGAACCCTCTAGAGAGGTCTACGGAGCAGAGGGGACAGATGAGGCACAGTGAAGAGTCCCCCCGGGGGCCTGTCGAGGCTCAGGTCCCCAGGTGCTGGCGGCCAGGCTTCTCTCTCCTCTGCCCCCAAACTCCAGGCCAAACAGGCGAAGGTCCTCTTTGAGGTAACTGGGCATCTCAATGGAAAAAATATACCATAGACGGAGATCCTGGGGCCTCCCACGATAGTATCGTGACCCTCCAGTGAGACCCACACCACAGACTCTCCACAAGCAGAGAACTTCCAATCACCTTTCACGTGCTGCTAAATCAGAGACAGCTGCGGTGAGGGGACACCCGAGGAAAAGTGCTCAGGTCAAAAGCAAAGCACACGGAAGAAAAGGCCGGGGAAGGAGGAGGAGGGTCGGGAGGAGGTGAAGGAAAAGGAGAGCAAGATCAGGAGGAAGAGGGAGGACGGGAGGAAGCAGAAGGTGAGGAAGAAGAAGAGGGACGGAAGTCACGAGACAAAACTTTTCAAGACAATGATATTCTCACAGATAAAACGCTGTATACGTGATACAAAAATGTGCTCTGAGGGAACATGAACAGACTCCTGCAATTAAAAACTGGCAAAATTCAGTACATGAGTTAGAAGAAAGTGTTGAGAACATCTTGGAACTCTCTCAGGAAGGAAAAAAAATCAAACAAAAGCAATGAAGAAAAGGTAGAAAACATAAGAAAACTGGAGGATCAACTAAAGAGGTCAGTGTCCACTTAACAGGAGTCCCAGATAAAAGAACAGCAAAAAAGTGGGAGGAAGTAACCCAAGAGACAATGCAAGAAAATTTCTCAGAAAGGAAGGACAAGAGAGTTAAACCCTCTTCTTCCACTTTTAATTCTACAGATAAAGTCTAAAACTAGGGGGTAAAAATTAAGAATAAAAAGTATTTTAGCTTGTCATTTAAAACTCTGAAGATAGGGCTTCCCTGGTGGTGCAGTGGTTGGGAGTCTGCCTGCCAATGCAGGGGACATGGGTTCGTGCCCTGGTCCGGGAAGATCCCACATGTCGCAGAGCGGCTAGGCCAGTGAGCCATGGCCGCTGAGCCTGCGCATCCGGAGCCTGTGCTCCACAACGGGAGAGGCCACAACAGTGAGAGGCCCACGTACCGCAAAAAACAAACAAACAAACAAAAAAACTCTGAAGATAGTATATCAAACCTTAACCCAGGTTGAGCAGGAATTGATGGTGATCCATGGAAAGGGGACTGAACTTTTCTTTAGAAGCCTTGTAGAAGGTTCTTTAAACTCTGTAGACATATTGGATACAATTAAAAATTAAATTTAAAAAACTCACTATACTGATAGGCTGAGAACAGTTAATGGCACAGCTAAAGAAATATATCACCAAGTTGAGAAAGGATGTAAATACCAATCTATCAATTTTCTGATCTTACTTCACAGCCATGTATACAATACACTAATTCTACCTTTAAGCACTAGTAACATTACAAGTGTGGATGGTTTATCTAGAGCATGGGCTACAACTATTCAAAAATAGATTGAGGATACTATTGATACTTTATATGATTCTGAATCTGCCTGACTTACTAGGAATGCTCTCTAGTTTCCTAGAGTACTGTAACTCACAGGAATCCCATGTTTCTCTTTGAAACATACTCTAAATAACAAGGTTGACTTGGGAAAGACAGGCAAAACTAGAGCAATTCAGATGTGCAGAAAGTCATTTCCCTGCAGTATTTCTTTTTAAAGCACATGGTGCCTCTGTCAGCTTGGGCTGCCATAAGAAAATACCATAGACTGGGTGGTTTAATAGCAGACATTTGTTTTCTCACAGTTCTGAAGGAGCACGAGATCAGGCTGCTAGCATGGCTGATTCTGGTGAGACGCCCTTCCTGGCCTGAAGGCATGGCTTTCTCATGGTGTCCTCACAGAGCAGAGAGAAAGCAAGCTCTCCCTTGGAAGGGCACTTATCAAGGCGCTAATCCCATCATGAGGGCCCCTCCCTCATGACCTCATCTAACTAACACTAATCACCTCCCAAAGGTCCCACCTCCTACTACCATCACATTGGGTGTTAGGGCTTCAACATACGAATTCAGGGGTCACACATGCGGTCCACAACACGCGGGAAAAGAAGCAAAACTGGGATATGAATGCCTGCCATCTGCCTGTGACAGGCAGTGGAACTGTGAACATAAGGAGATATTACTCCTGTGATTATGTTATGGGAAGTAATATGGCAAAGGTGAAGGGCTTTTTCAGATGCAATTAAGGTCCCTAATCAGGTGACTGAGTTCATCAAAAGGAGAGTGCCCTGGTGGGCCTGACCTAATCAGGCACGCTCTTTAAAAGAGAGGCTGGGGCCACCCCCGAGGTCGCAGAGATTCTCCTGCTGGCCTTGAAGAAACATGCTGTCATGAATGAATTCTCCCAACAACAAGGTGAACCTGGAAGACGATCCTGAGCCTCAGTTGAGACCACAGTCCCAACCAACACCTGACTGAGGTCTTGTGGAAGCCTGAGCAGAGAACCACAAAAAGTTGTGCCCAGACTCGACCCACAGAAACTGTGAGATAATAAATGTAGGAACGTATGTGGTAAGCTGCCGTTTGTGTTAATTTGTTGTGCAGCACAGGAAACTAATACACTGCCGTGACGATCTTACCCGAGAGACAAGGTCTAAACATGATTCAGATAGATGGTAAAAGATGGGAAGTTAAATATAGCTCTTTAGATATCTAAATAACCACAAATTTACCTTCCAAACTAATTCTGCTTATTGTTTGAAAAGATAACAGTACAGAAACACCATCACATTCTTGCCACCTAACAAACCCATTAGCTAATATTTCATGAACTGCTTTATGTTTCCTAATAATTTTTCATGTTAGCTTACCCCAGCCTTTCTACCAAGTACATGGAATAAGATAAGGTCAGATATTTAAGTCCACAAATATTAAAGCCTAAATATTTCAAGTTCAAGTTCCCAGAAGGGAAAAGCGGAAGGCAAAACTACATTCTCATCACTTTTCCCACCTTTCCGCTTAAATCTTAAAATTTTTAGAATTCAGCAGCCATACTGGGAAAAAAAAAAAAAATCCTAATTCCAAGCCCACTATCAAACAACAAAAACAATAACATCCACTAAGATGGACCCTAAGGGTCCACACCATCTGGTACCCATGCCCTTGTAAAATCCTCTCTATATGTAAGCGTGTGCTGGATCTACTGACTCACTTTGAATGAAAAGAACATGGCAGAGGTAACAGGCATCACTTCCAACATCATTTTATAAAGGGACCAGAGCCTCCACCTGGGCTCTCTCTGACTGCTCGCCCTGGGGAAGGCAGCTGAATGCTGTGAAGCAGCCGCATGGAGAGGCCCATGTGCTGAGGAACCAAGCCCGCCAATAACCACAAATTCCCCTTCCCCAGCCACATCGAGCCTTCAGATGAAACCACAGCCCTGGCCGACAGTTAGCAAGCTCAGGAGAGATCTTGAAGAGAGGCACCCAGCTAAGTCACACCCAGATTCCCGACTCACAGAACCTGTAAAATAACAAACGTTTGTTGTTTTAAAGCATGAAGCTGTGAGGTGATCTGTTACACGGCAATAGGTAACTAATACCATGAAATGTAAGGTGTAAACGTAAAATGCTTTGAGGTGATATAGTACAAAAAAAAAAGAAAAACATTCGATAAAAAGATAAAAGCTCCAACCTTAAGCACTCTTCCTGAAAGACCAATAAGTTCCCCATCTTTTGGCTCCACCACTGTAGCAGTGTTCACATCACCACTTCCTGTTGTGTCAATGATATCAATGATTTTCGGTCTTCCATCAGTTGTAACCTGAAAATTAAGAGACAATTAAAATATGAATTATAGATTTTAGTTTTTATCCTTAAAGCGATGCCAGCTCCCGTATGTGTGTGTGTGCATGCACATGTACCCACACCTAAAATATCCTATAAAATCTGCATTCAGTTTAAAAAGAGAACTGAAGTTTTAAGCCAAAAGCCTGACAGATACTAATGAGAAGATTTAGTTACAGAAAACAGCACAGAACCCTTCAAGTGGTTTCATGCGTTCAGGTAGATACTTCTCGGGCACTTACCACAGGCCACACTTCGTTAGGTGTCGGGAGTACAGCAATGATCAGTACACAAAATTCCTGACCTCACATACTCTGTGTTACATGGACTCAATAAACAAGTCAAATATATAACATGTCAGATGGTAATCACTACTATGAGGAAAATCAAGCAGGGAAAGGAGACAGGTGGTATGGGGCTTTCAATCCTAATTAGGCTGGTCAAGAAAGGTATCACTGAGAAGGTTAACATCTGAGAAAAGGTCTGAAGAAGGTGAGTTTTTTGGTTGGACAAAACTTTAAGGGGAAAATGTTTAATAACATTTCATTACCGGAGGCCACACTAACACTCAAACTTATTAAATCAAGTTCAAACTTAGCATTCAAACTTGTCTCTCCCCAGGCCTTGCCATCTCAGGAAGCCAACACACACCCAGTTGCTCAAGCCAGAAACTCAGAGAGTCCTCAGATTCTTTGGTTTACTCCTCACAGCAAATCTCTCAGGAAGTCCTCTTCCTTCTACCTCTAAAGTACAGCTCAGACCCACCTTCCCTTGATTTTTCACTACTGGTGTCCTGAACCTCTCCACCACCAGCACTTCCTGCTCATACGCGATGCTGGCTCCCAGGAGGCCCTCCACAAGCAACAGTAAAGCGAGTCGGGTTGTGCCAGTCCTCCACTGAACACCCTCAGAGGGCTCACCGAGATCGGGACCAGACCCTGCCCAGGGTGCCAGTCACTCCCGCCTCTAACCACTTGGTCTCCTTTCAACTCCTTGGACGCGGCCACCTTCCTCCTGCCTCACGACTTTCTGTGCCAGGTCCTTCTGCCGGGAATTCTGTTTCTTCAGTTGCTCCACAGGTATCCCAGTTTCACCTTTCCATTTTCTAGTAAAATACCACCCCCTTCAGAAAGGCCTCCCTGATGATCTCATTTAAGTGCTTGTCAGCCTAAGCCTGATTACTCTTTCTCACTGTACCTTGTTTCCTTCACAGAACTTAACTCAATTCGTAATTAGTTTGTGACTCTTCACCTGTTTGCACTATCGTAAGATAAGCTCCATAAGGGCAACGGCTATGTCCATTTTATTCACCAAACTACCCCAAACCTAGCAGTGCCTGTTAGGTACTCAAGGCATATGGGATTGTTGGATGGCCTGACATGAATTACTTAGCATTAAGATTGATTTTCCTCAGCTGTGGTTTCTTGGCCAGCCCCAGACTTTCAACTGGGCCATGCTGACTGCTACAGCTAACAGTAATACTGAATGAATATCCTCATTGCCTTTGTGGGAAAAACTATTTGGGGGCTCTTTCTGAGCTAGCTTTGCAAAGGGAATTTGCAGCATTCAAGATATACATGCTGAGTTACCAGCAGCAATCAGGTGTGGAGACACAAAAAAGACAGAAAAATGAAGACCCCCCCCACCCTCAAGAGAGAAACAGGGATGTAAAAAAATGCCTATAGTGTGACAAGAGTACAGCCTTCAGATTCCTTTTCCACCCGGAGAATTCACCCTCTTTAAGACGAAGTGTAGTGTCCATCACCAGGAGTCTTTCTGGTCTCACGCCCTCCTCCCCAACACCAACTGCAGTGTCCTCAGAGATCTGCAGTTAGGGTGCACCCGGAAGGAGGCGGGGGAATTCACTATGTGGAGGAAACAAACACATGTGGTTTTTCTTCGACAAGGCAAAACTAGGGGGTGGCTGGTGGGTCCCGGATCTCACTCCAATCATCGACCAAGTGGGGGCTGACAGCTCTGTCAGGGGCCGCACAGCTGTTATTTTTATGTATGGTAATTCATCAGCTGGATGTTTATTTCTGGGGGGGCTGTCTATACTAGTAACGAGTATTCTAACATACTGAGAAGGCTCAAAATCATAATTAAACAAAAATCACTGCAGAAATCATACCAAACCCTGATAAAATTATGATAAAACTTAAATCAGGGGCTTCCCTGGAGGCACGTGGTTAAGAATCCGCCTGCTAATGCAGGGGACACGGGTCCGGGAAGATCCCACATGCCGCAGAGCAACTAAGCCCATGCGCCACAACTACTGAGCCCGTGAGCCACAACTACCGAGCCCATGTGCCACAACTACTGAAGCTCACGTGACACAACTACTGAAGCCCGTGCACCTAGAGCCCACGCTCTGCAATGAAGAGCAGCCCGCACTCACCGCAATTAGAGAAAGCCCACGCACAGCAACGAAGACCCAACACAGCCAAAAATAAATAAATATATAAATAAATTTATTTAAAAAAAACAAATCAGACACTGCTTTTGAAGGGACTGGCTAGTATCTTTAAGAATAAAATAAAGTGAAAATAAAGGAATGAAGAAAAGTGTAAGAAAATCTAACAAAAATAGAAGCCACTAAGAGGAAGTTAATACTCTTCTATAAAGTTAAAACTAGCCAGATCATGTACTAAGACCATAAGCAAATAATCTATTTTAAAATGTATTCCAAATAAGCACATAATTTGAAAGCTACACCACAGCACTAAGAACACAAACCATTTGTCTTCACTTTCTCGTTCAATGACCAAACAACTTCGGTGACTTGAGATTGAGAATCACAAGAGATCACTAACAAGTCAGACACGGATCCCTCTCATTAGAAACCTTATTATGAGTGTGAGCAAAGGAAGAAAGCCTACCGGGATTTAGTGGCTTATTTACCATCTACAACTGCCACAAGCTTTACTCACTAGGATCTCTCTCTCTCTCTCTCTCATTAAAAATTCTCATACATGCAGTTACTCCTTCCTTCAACCATTAGGTAAAGGGAACCACTCCACTGGAGATAAGAAGATACAAGAGGGAGTTTAGGGTTAGGAAGGACAGGTTTTAAAAAGGCAAATCAGCTGAGAATTTTGCAGAGGCGCTCTGGGAGGAGGACAGGAAACTGAACTGCTAACGCTGGAACTCTATCCCTCATCTTTGAGGATGGGGAGGGGTAACGTGGGCCTGAAGGCACAGTTACTATGAGGAGAGCTAAGGTGATAAGCCCTGGGAACGGGGGAGGGAGACTGAGAGATGCTTACTGGGCGCCACTGGCCGAACAGAACAGAAGTGGCCCAAAGGTTCTCCCCAAACATCAAGAATCTAAGTAACTTTGGGTCTCCACTGAAACAGTTACAGTGAAGTTGGTGAGGGTTTGTAGAGGACTGGAACAAAAGGGGGAAGGTTCGCAAATTATCCTGCACAAACCAAAGTGAACGTATGAGCATCCATTTGAAATTTCAGGGGAGATACTGAAAATACTCCTTTAAGCAAAGAATGGTATGTCATAAACAAACACTATTAAATGACTGTTATTCTAAGAACATAATGATGAATGAATAAGACAGGCTTTGCTTTCAGAAAGCTTACAATCCAGTTGGGAAGACAAATGAGAAAAGAGAACAGGACTTCCTTGGTGGCGCAGTGGTTTAGAATCCGCCTGCCAAAGCAGGCAACACAAGTTCGAGCCCTGGTCCGGGAAGATCCCACATGCTGTGGAGCAACTAAGCCCGTGCGCCACAACTACTGAGCCCAAGTGCTGCAACTACTGAAGCCCACGTACCTAGAGCCCGTGCTCCACAACAAGAGAAGCCACTGCAATGAGCAGCCCGCGCACCACAAGCAAGAGTAGCCCCCGCTCGCCACAACTAAAGAAAGCCCACGTGCAGCAACGAAGACCCAACGCAGCCAAATAAATAAATAAATTTATTTTTTGAAAAAAAGAGAACAGCAATATAGGACGATAAATAATAATGATAAGGACAGTGTCTAGGAAAGCATGTAAGAACACAAAAGCCAGCTTGGGGGAATCAGGAAAGGCTAACTGAAAGCGAGGTAATAAAACTTAAATTAATGGACAGCACCCACTATTAGTAAACAGGTACATGCCTATGATAACTTCCTTACTGCGCTCCATTATATTTCAGTGAATGTAAAATTAGGAAGACTTTTACAGGACTACTTCCTCCTTCCCAAACTGTTTTTTCCCCATGAGGAAACTGTGGACATTATCACATATATACATTTTTTTTTCCATTCAACACAAATTGTTACAAGCACATTTCATACAAAATGAATTTGGATATATGCTTTCAAGGAATTTTAACTGAACCAGGAAAAAGGTATATAAGCCAATATACTAAAGTGAAACATTTTAGGGAATTCCCTGGCGGTCCAGTGGTTAGGACTCCGTGCTTTCACTGCTGAGGGCCTGAGTGCGGCCAAAAAAAAAAAAAATTTAAGTGCTATAGGATATGAAAAAATTGCTATGAGAGCAAACTAAATAATATCACCAGGGACTGGGCCTTACTCCTCTTTGAACCCCCAGGTCCTACCACAGCGGTTGGCACATACATACACATAAATACACAGTGGGGGGCTGAATTAATAGCACTAGATAACCCCAAAGGTAACAGGTGAAGGCCCAGCTGGTCTTGAGGGATTAAGTAGGCATTTACAGGTGATTGTAGAAGGCCTGCAGGCAGATTAAACCCCATGTGCAAAGGCATGTGTTGGGGAAAGACCTGGAACATCTGGGTGAGAGGAAAGCCGTGAAATGCTGTTGGTGGAAGCACAGGCAGGGTGCTTCAATGGTGGCGTGGAGCGGCACGTGGACAGAAGAAGTGGTGGGATGAGAACCGAGGCTACGCAGAGAGCTGGAGCTGAATGGCACAGAGCCGCGCAAAGTTCAAACCTGGGGGTTTCAACACAAAGACAACTGGCATGCCCAAATAGTTCTGTTTTATACTAAGCAAAGGTGTGATGGGTTGTTTTTTGTTTTTGGTTTTTAAGGAAAGTAACTCTGGCCACGTGAAGGGTGACCAATGGCAGCCAGGAGACCCGCTGGCTACCGTGGGTTTATTTCTAGGTCCAGTCCAAGCCCCGTCTCTTGTCCGCGAAGCCTGATTGCTCCAGCTCTCACTGGTCCCCTGTTCAACCTCTGTTAACAGTTCTCTGCAGGACTACATCATCTCTTAACGCAGAATGTTAGGGACCTGGCAGGTGCCGGAATATTTGCTGAGGAAAGGACTTAATCATTTATTTAATTACTCCTCCTCTCATGCTGGCCACCCTCTACATTTAATGCAGCCTACACGCTATCACAAGAGAACTGGGCCCAAGGCCATCACCGAAGAATAGGACTAGAATGGGACTCCCCACTGTGTTCCTGAAAACTCTCCCTGGCACGCCCAGTCCCCTACTCAGACACCATGTGCCTTTCCAAATGTCCAGTTCAACCTCCTCTTCCTACTTCACTCTTTCCTTCCATTTAATTTCTATCCACCTTCTTATCTTAATGATGTATACACAGATCTACAAAATACACTTGTTAAAGGTAAAGGGGGGAAAATAACCTTACAAATTCACTCATGTTTGCAAGCCACCTTAGTGAACTTCTTTCAGATGGCCATGTTTAGGTCAATCTCTCAGAGTTCAAGTTGTTAGAAGATTAAGAGTTATGTTTTCATTTTACTTCAAACATGTTGTTGCTCAAACATTTATTATTACATGCACATAATATCTAATGCGTATTTATCCTTCAGAGAGATGGTGATTCAAGATCCGGCATAAACTCCCTCTACTAAATAGTCTTGCTTAAAAAAAATCAGTGTTTAACACTTTTCACAAGCACTTTAAGAAGTCACATGTAATTAATCGCCTCAATTTTCAGAGCAACACTGTGGGATGAGAATTACTGCTACTTTATAGAGAGAGTGATGGAATTATTTGATAAGCAGGTCCGGGAAATTCTACAAAAGCATTTTTACTGAGACACGACTCCTCCAGACTCTTCTGATCCCCTTATTATCCGGACAAAAGAGCCAGTGACCACTTACTCCAGCTGCTCTCCTCCCACTTATCCCTATAAAAAGTAAACACGGGCTTCCCTGGCGGCGCAGTGGTTGAGAGTCCGCCTGCCGATGCAGGGGACACGGGTTCGTGCCCCGGTCCGGTCCGGGAGGATCCCACATGCCGCGGAGCGGCTGGGCCCGTGAGCCATGGCCGCTGAGCCTGCGCGTCCGGAGCCTGTGCTCCGCAACGGGAGAGCCACAACGGTGAGAGGCCCGCGTACCGCACAAAAAAAAAAAAAAAAAAAAGTAAACACACACCACACCAGAATGGAAACCATTACTGCCCTATAATGAAGCCTCAATAAGGTGATAGCTGTCACTGCTGTACGTCTTCGGAGTTCTTAAGAAACGGGACCACCAGAGCTACCAGGAGGGAGCGCATCACCTGCTCCTCCTCTGATGCACCAGAGCTGCCCAGCAGGGCCACCATGAGGTGTGCTGCTGAAGAATGAACAGGAGGGAGCAACACTTCCAGACGAATTCTCTACAGAGTCGGCCAGACTGGGAACCGGACTGGTTCCCTTTTCCCCCGGCATTACATCCTACCTTCCAAAACGCTACCTCAGTTATACGAGAGCACAGTGAGGGATGCAGAGGAGGGAGAGGCATCGGGGAGGAGGAGAATTATTAGACTTCGGGGTTTTAAGAAATACAGGGGAAAGGTTGATACAAGGAAGAGATCAGCGTACAGGAGGATTAGCCAGGTTAGACATTTGGGAGATGAGTCTTGAACAACTGTGAAATTCTGTTTATTGCTGGGTTTCGGTGTCAAGCTCAGGTTAGTAAATTCACAAAAGTCAAACTTTGAAGACTTCAATGAGAATGCTTTCAACAGAGAAACACATTTTAAAAAATTACCTTTCGGCATGATACCTTGATCTAACGATTTCAAAGGTGGCTAGGGCAAAACAAAATAACTTTAAAAAAGCATGAAGTATGTTGTCTTACATTTTGAGGCTGGAAAAAAAAATATGGAAGCATAATTTAAATGCAGTCTTAAGAGTTCGCCAAAAACAAAGTTGGGTTCTTCTTTATATCAAAGACTAAGCCATGCGTTTCACTGACCCTAACAAGTACATTGCGGAAGAGGATTAAAAATAGAATACATAAAAGTACCAGAGGAAACAATTCCGGAAGTTGACCGAGTTATCTTCTTGAAAGCCGGCTTTCGTGTTTCAAGATAAACTATTCCTCCCCAAACCAAACCTCCCGAACGACAGCAATAAAAATGAAGTTCTGATAGGTCATTTGCCCCTTCCCTGTTTCCTTCCCACCCCCCGCTCCCATGAATAACAAAACAGTAAAATCCTCGTTTGCAAATAACAGGCACCGGCCGGTGGTGCCCGAGACACGAGGCACCCGCGGAAGAAGGCGGTGTGCTGGGCAGGAGCCCGAGGGCCCGGGCCTGGAGGCGCCTGGGTAGGAAGGGGCTTCCTGGGCGACCGACGGCCCTGGGCGCCCCGACCAACAGCTTTTGTCTGGGCCGGGATCAGGGCCCAGCCGGGGCGCCCGGCCGCCGGCCCCTCGCACCCCGCCCCCCGCCGGGCCCTCCGCCTCCTCCCGGCGGCTCCCCCTCGGCCGCAGAGCGGGCTTCGGCCTGCGAGGCTCCGACGCCGCGTACCCTCCGCGTTCCCGGCCCGGTGGCCGGCGGCCCGCGCCCCCGCGCCCGGGCCCTCGGCGGCTGCCGCACCTGCATGCCCGGAGCCCCGGGGTCGACCCCCGTGTCCAGGACGGCGATGAGCACCCCCCGACCGTCATACTCCGGGTAGCGGCAGAGGAAGGACGCGGCCCCAGTCTCTTTCTTCGGGAGGAGGCCGTGGAAAGGGAAGGGCTCCTCGTTCGCTGCGGTGGCCATGGACGCAAGCTCGAGGGCGAAGATGAGGCAAACTGCCAGGCTGCGCGCGGACGAGCGACGCGAGGACACCCAGGCGGCCGCGGGCCTGGGCGGGGGCGAGGGGCGGGGCCAGCCGCCGGCCAATCCAGGCCCGCCAGGGAGAGGCGTCCAATCACACGCTGCTACGTAAACCAACGGTGCCGCTCTCTGGAGCTGAGCCCGAGTGTTGCCCGGGCCGCAGAGAAGGAGGCGGAGTCGGAGGCGTTGTTGGAGGCATCAGTTCTCAAACCTGGGGTCTTAAAGAGACTCGAGTTTGGGATTTTTAGGGGACGGCCGGCTCCCATGCAAAGGGTCCGCGTGTCCCGGGCCGAAAAACTCCTCCGGGAACGGGAAAGGAAATGGGCTGCCAGTCTGTTGTAGCAGGTACCTCCCGCTGGCAAGCGATGTTTTCCTAACTTGTGGTTGTGGACTAAACTTTTCGGTCAGCTGCTGCAGGATCCCCGGTTGCCCCGAGGAAAGGGAGCCAGCTCACGCTCGCTAAACCCCTAAGAGTGTCGGATTTTGGCGAAATGCCGGTACAAGAATTTTTGTGAGGGAGTTCTTTGATTCAGTGGTGTAGGGATTGTGTTTCCCTTTCTCGAGTGTGTCCCTTTGATGGGGGGACGGGGGGGGGCGTATAGGGTGGGGATGGGCCAGAGCTGCCATCAACAGGAAGTGGGTTGGAGGCCGTTCAGTCGGCCTCGTAGCCAGTAACAAATACCAGCCTGAAGTGGGCCCCTCCTATCCTCATTGCTCACCCTGGGCTTCCGGGATTTCTGAAAAACATTCTTTTTTTTTTTTTTTTTTTTTTTTCACTCTCTCTTTAAATAGATGTTCCTGGTTGGTCCTGAAGGTTCTCCACTCAATTATGGAGCCAAAATTTGCAGTTTTTCAGATTAACAGTGGCGGCTATCAATTGCTCCGTGCTGCACTAGTGGCCCTTAATGATCTTTCTGTCTGTATTCTTGCCAGGGTAATCTTAGTGTTTTGTGTGGGTGTGCCAGCGACCCCTTTGGCAGTCTGGCGGGGCTTATGGACACCTCAGAACAATTTTAAATTCATAAAATTTAATATATAGAATTACTCCGGAAATTATGTTGAAATAGTTATCAAAATATGAAAACCAACTTTATTATATAGCAAGTTTTATACATATAGTTATATGTACGCTTCTTCGCATGAAATAACAGGAGCTAGCGCCAAATCTAATAAGCTCCTATAATTTCAAAATAGTAAAGAGCATAAATAGTATTTTGACACACCTGTAACGTACTGTGATAAACATTTTTATTGGTGAAACAGTAACAAACAGTAACTGCTGATACCACTCTGGTTATTACATACATCTATAATTGAAGGAAATATTTAATTAAAAGGTTAGTGGAAGTAAGGATGTATTTTTTTTTTCCTACTCAAGTTTTTGAACCCCTCAGGTTCTATCATGGAGTCCAGGTTAAGAATGCTTGGTGTAAAGGGAAATCCTATGTACACCAGTTTCCAATCCATAGGATTGGGAGATTCTCCACTAAATCTCAAAAATCACTGTAATGGCTGTGCAATTTCTTTGAATTGTTTACCTGTCCATTTCTTCTATTCCGTACATCTTAGAGAAGCACGTTCTCTTTAGTGGAGAGGAAATGGAGAATAGTTAATGTTTTCTTTCCTACTCCCAACTGTGTTTATGTTACCTCTAGAAAAGGGCTTAAAATTAATGGTAAAGAAAAGAAACACTCAGAAGATATTCAAATAGAACATGTAGTGACAGATGGAATAGCTTCCAGTTTCAAAGGAACCGGTAGTCCAGTTGCTTCATTTTACAGATGAGGAGCAAAGGTAGACAGGTTTACTGACTGCCACGGGTTATGAAATGGAGTTAGTGAAAAAGCTGGATTTCTGTTCTCATAGTCTGCCCCCAGTATTTTCTACCACACCTGTTGTGCTCTCTGACCAGAGTGTCACCCAGTGAATGGATGGTGAATGAACTGTTCATTGTGAAACCAAAGTGGCAGACTTTTTATTAGACTCCTATAACAATGTTCTTTAAAAAAAATTTTTTTTTCTTATGGCTCCCATAAAAATGTTTTAGAAAAATTACGTACCCTCTTGTATAGTTTTAATATAACTTTTGAAATTTGTCATCATACGTTCAAGAAATTATAAAGGATGTGATATCTGGCATTTTATAAATATTGACATTCTTTAATGAAACTTCTACATCATTCATTTAAATATAGCCAGTTGAATGTTATTCTTTGATATCTGCCATTTTCTTTATATACCTGCACATATTCCATTTAAAATCAGATATTTGACATCACTATTTCTTCTTGAAATTTTATTAACGTTCTACACAGAATTTTATCCTAATGTAATTTACATTTATGATTGAAAGTCCTATTGATCATTTATTATTATCTGCAACAAAAATATGTATGTTAATATTTAATTTAAAATTTTTTCCTGGGATCAAAGTGTTAAAATTTTCCTTTTGGACTATCTTTCAATTACTGGAAAGTTGATCAAAAGGACATAAAAAAATCTTAAGCTTTGATAAATATTTGATTAAGATAAAAATTACAGAACAAAAAGAAAATTTTTATTGAAAATGCAGTTCTTAAAAAGACGCATGAGATGCATGTTTCGGGGCTTTGATGAAAGGTTTTACTGACAGTTTTTCAAGTCGTCCCTTTATTTGATGCCCAAGAAGCTACTTCACCTGAAGGTGATGCACGATAGTAAGATGCCTTTTTTTTCTAGGAAGCTGGAGACCCAGCTGTGAAACAGGTGCGAAGGGGAGGCGGTGTGTCCTCCCCTCACAGGCACGTCTTCAAGCAGATAAGTTTGGAAAAGAGTAGATAGGACATGTAAGTAAGCCTCTGGAAACTGATCATATTGAAATTATCCATGACTTTAAACCAGTTTGAAGACCACTGTTTTATAAAACCCCTGAAATCACTTTAACTCAATAAGAAGTCATTTACTCTTTGTCTTCAAGCCACAGTATTCTCCACATTCTGCGTTTACACCTCCTCCTCTCTGGATTTAATGACATTGCCAGCTAAGGGAACCCTCTCAATGCCAAGTCCGTTTGCGCAACTGGACAAACAGTTTGACAGTTCATTGGCTTTAAGAAGAAAACAATTAAGATATAGATAAATACAACTAGGGCTTAGGAATGGGGAGGAGGAGGAAGGGGATGTCAGGACACAACAGGGTCAGCGGACCGGTGCATCCTATGTGGGGTAAAGTAATAGGCTGGACGCACGCACCCTCCCACACAGCATTGTTCGGAGCGGGAAGGGCAGAGCAGGGTGTTCCCGAGGGCCACCTCCCTTCCCCATCACCTGCCGGGTGGGAGGCTGCGCGCCAGTGCAGAGGTGCGGGCAAAGGCATCGCTTCCCATGAGTCACTTTCTTTGTAGCTATTGCGGCACCGTATCATTTAGAGAATATTCTTTAATCAAGTATCCGAAACTGCGCAGAGATTGTGAAAGCGTCATCGTGTCCCAGATGCTGGGCGTAGAAATCCTGCGCAGCGTTGCAGCGAGGCCACTCCTCCCGTGGCGGCTCCCAGGCGGTGATGGAGGGAAGTAGGAACGCTAGGGCCGGGCCGTTCCTGGGAGGTGAGGAACTTCTGTGACAGCAGATTTGGGCTGGCGGACTCCCCTCCGGCTTTGCCAAGCCTCCCCTAGGCTGCGTGGCACCCAGCCTTTGCTTTTCTCTTCTTTTCTCAGGGTCTAACTTGCCTCGCGGCCTGATGGCCCTCCCAGCCTTTGGTGGACCCTTGACTATTTTACCTTACACAGGCATTTCCCCCGATAGAATCCTTGCTCCTTTAAGCCAGTCTTGGCACTTGCTTCTCGGGGGACCGGGACTAAACTAGCTCACACCAAACTGAGATTCAGGTGCTTCAAACTTCACCGCTGCTGCCCCCTGGAGGCCAAGGCCGTTATTACCATTCCTATCGAATATGCCGGCTTCCTAGACATTCTCCAGTGCAAAGCCAGATGGAAAAAGGTATTCGGCAAAGCTTAAATCACATGCCTGCGTTTAGCTGTAAAGGAGGCTGGGAGATTAACTTCTGACTTCTTGCATGGGTAGGCAGGACTGATAATGTGGGAAATTCTATAAACATAGAAAGGCCTTTCAAAAGATGCCTCTTAATTCAAAAGATTTGTTAATTATACCGAATAGCCACTTTGCCAACATATATATATCTATAACATGTCCATTCAGCCTTAAGACTTACATGATTCTAAATACTTTATTATTTATTTAAAAAAATTTTTTAGAAGATGTTGGGGTAGGAGTTTATTTATTTATTTATTTTTGCTGTGTTGGGTCTTCGTTTCTGTGCGAGGGCTTTCCCTAGTTGCGGCAAGCGGGGGCCATTCTCCATCGCGTTGCGCGGGCCTCTTACTATCGCGGCCTCTCTTGTTGCGGAGCACAGGCTCCAGATGCGCAGGCGCAGTAGTTGTGGCTCACGGGCCTAGTTGCTCCGCAGCATGTGAGATCCTCCCAGACGAGGGCTCGAACCCGTGTCCCCTGCATTAGCAGGCAGATTCTCAACCACTGCGCCACCAGGGAAGCCCTAAATACTTTAGATTATGCTTGCTATCCTCTCACTTTCTATTCTTTCTACCTGCAAACTAAATTAAGCATTATAACGCAGTTCCAGGTCCTTGAACCTTCAATAATAAAATGATAAACTAGGCAATTTGGACCAAGACTCCTGCTGAGAGTAATCAGAAAAACTGGACAACACGTGAGAAAGTATACTTATCGGCAAAAGAGGGCTAACAGCGTGGTGAAGAATTTCTGGAGCGGAGGTAAACTCAGAAACTTGAGCCTAACATTTAGGACAGCCTTGCCTTTCAGGGCAAAGGGAAGTGGGGAGAAAATCCTGAAAATTTAGAAAAGTGAAGGCCAGTGCTCACTTCAGCAGCACACAAACTACAATTGGAATGATACAGAGAAGATTAGCACGGCCCCTGTGCAAGGATGACACACAAATTCGTGAAGTGTTCCATATTTTTGACCTAAATGGGAAGGAAATCCAAAAAAGAGGGGACATATGTATACGTATAGCTGATTCACTTTGCTGTACAGCAGAAACTAACACAACTTTGTAAAGCAACTATACGCCAATAAAAAAATAAAAATAAAAAAGTGAAGGCCATGAGCCAGTGAGGTGGGCCTTGTCAGATGGCCATTCATGTCTAACCAGTGCAAAAGTTGGTATTGGCAGGTGGATGAGAGCTGGCCTTAGAAATCCAGAGATCTGAGCTTTAGTCCTATCCCTCTCTTGGTTTCTCATTTTTAGACAAGGCAGTGAACCTCTCTGGACCTCAGTTTCCTTGTTTGCATGGGAAAGAGTTAATGGAACTTCTTTGGTAGCTACGGGGGGTGGGGGAGGCATTTGAATCAATTTCAAAACAGTATGTTTTATGGTCAGTTAATATAAAAAAAGTTTCAAAATATCCCCCAGGGCAGAGAAAGGTCATGTGCGCTTAGCATACTAAGGCTAGGGTTGTCAGTTCACGAGAAATAGAGTCAATGTTATATAAACCGGAGAAGTGTGAATTTTTCACATAGCAAAGATAGGTGCCTCCTAAGCCACAGTAGAAGCCTCCCACTGCTTTCCTCTCGTCTGTGGGACCAGAGCTGCCCTTTCTCCCTTCCTGACAGCTCTGACCAGCTGTCCTTAGGAGCAGAAGCCATCCCTTCCTTCTACAGGATCCGTAGAAAGTGGGCAGAATAGCAAATCCACTGGCTTCCAGAGGACATTGGAGCTGGTAGACTTACAGACACATGAAAAACGTGGTGGACGGGGCTTGATTCTTTGTGTAGGTCGGGATGGTGTGTCCTGGGATAAGCATGGGGAGGGCTTAGGCAGAGAGGCTGCCCTCCACGCAAAGCACAAGCAGATGAGGAGCTCAGCCGTGGGTGGCCACAGGCGCAAGTCCGTGCCCCTCTGCAGCCTTCCCCAGCTGTGTTCACCGCCATCTTCAGTAAAACACCGATTGCCAAACACCTGACTGTCAGTCCAGGCTATGCCGTGGCAGCATGAAAGCCCACATTTCAGTGGTATAAAGACAGTTTCCAGCCGTGCTCCGTCTCCACTCCACCTCCATGGCAGGCTCTGCTCCAAGTTCCACCCAGTCTTGGAGTCAGGCTGGAAGAGCTGGCAGTCTCTGGAATGTTCCTGGTCTCCACAGCAGGAAAATGAGAACATGGGGAAACGTGCACTTGATCTTAAAGCTTCCGTCACTCTGCTCACACTCCACTGGCTATGGCAAATCCCAGGGTTGTGGCCACGTTCAAGGGGGTAGAGAAACGCAGTTCTATCGTGGGCCCAAGGGAACAATAACTGGGATATTTGAATTGTCCTAATTACTACCAGAACCTCATTGATGTTCAAGACGTTTTCACTGTAGTGAACGATCGGTTATGTGATACCCAAAACAGAAGTGCTTCTCTGCCCCAAGGTCAGTAACCCGTATGAACTGCCAGGCAGACAGTGAGGACATCTGTTCCTGGTTGGCCACCTAGGGGGAGGCACAGGACGGCAAATACTCCAGGTCGTCCCAGGGGAGCTAGAAATACATCTTAGGGTTCGGAAATAGAACATTCAGTTAGGGAGTTTGGGATTGACGTGTACACACAGCTATATTTAAAATGGATAAAAAACAAGGACCTGGGCTTCCCTGGTGGCGCAGTGGTTGAGAGTCCGCCTGCCGATGCAGGGGACCCGGGTTCGTGCCCCGGTCCAGGAGGATCCCACATGCCGCGGAGCGGCTGGGCCCGTGAGCCATGGTCGCTGAGCCTGCGCGTCCGGAGCCTGTGCTCCGCAACGGGAGAGGCCACAGCAGTGAGAGGCCCGCGTACCACAAAAAAAAAAAAAAAAAAAAAAAAAAAAAAAAAAAAAAAAAAAAAAAAAAAACAAGGACCTACTGTATAGCACAGGGAATTCTGCTCAATACTCTGTAATAATCCAAATGGGAAAAGAATTTGAAAAGGAATAGATATATATATATGTATAACTGAATCACTTTGCCGTACACCTGAAACTAACACAATGTTGTTAGTCAACGATGCCCCGATATAAAATAAAAAGTTAAAAAAAAAAGCAATAGAAGGGGTAGATTATGACTGCTAAGCTCGGATGGTTCTATCCTTCCAACTACGTACCACCTAGCACAGGAGTGCTCGGTAAATAGTTAAGCTACACCAGGTCCTCCTTGGGTAAAGAATTGTTCTGAAATAGCCAATTGCTTCTTACATGGCTTCTAATACAGAATAAGTTCTCAACCTTGGTGTATTAGCCTAATTTAATCTTCAAGTTTGCACACTATTTGGTTATTACTGATTGCATTGTCTCTCGGGCTCTATTTTTTTTTTTTTTTTTGGTTCTGATAAGTGAGAAAAGAAAATAATAGAAAAATAGAGTAACCTTACGGTTTCTACTACCATGGATAAATAGGAATGCCCAAGAAACATCTCAACTTGAAGAGTGTAAAATTCTCTAGACTTCTTTGTATTTGTGTATCTTTGCAGAAATGTTACGTGCATAAAAAGAATATATGTGTATGTATGTGTACATATACTATATGACTCTGTATACGTATGTATGTATGCATACATAAATGTATAAATGTGTGTGAAAAAATATATGATTCCTCTCTCCTCTTTTATATAAATGGTAACATACTGCACTGTCCTGTACTTTGTTTTTTTTTTCATTTTACACTATTTCCTGATGAATATTAGTACAGAGAATTATTTCTCTTTCTTCTTAATAGCTTCATACTATTCCTTTGCTTGTGTCATCATTTATTTAACATGTGAGTTAGTTTTATTTTTTATTTTTTATTTTTGGCTGCTTTGGGTCCTTGTTGCTGCGTGCGGGCTTTCTCTAGTTGTGGCGAGCAGGGGCTACGCTTCATTGCAGCGCGTGGGCTTCTTCTCATTGCAGTGGCTTCTCTTGTTGCGGCTCGTGGGCTGTAGAGCGCAGGCTCAGTAGTTGTGGCACACGAGCTTAGTTGCTTCACGGCATGTGGGATCTTCCTGGACCAGGGCTCGAACTCATGTCCCTTGCATTGGCAGGCAGATTCTTAACCACTGCACCACCAGGGAAGCCCAAGTAAGTTAGTTTTTAAATCTCTTGTTTTTTAAATTGGAAATGGGTACTTCCTTGCCAGTACAATTGTTTCTAAAATGTAAACGTTTCAGGCCATAAAAATCTTCAGGGGAGGTGGGATGAATTGGGAGATTGGGATTGACATATATACTACTATGTATAAAATAGATAACTAATGAGAACCTGCTGTATAGCACAGGGAACTCTACTCAGTGTTCTGTGGTGACCTAAATGGGAAGGAAATCCAAAAAGGAGGGGATATATGTATACGTATAGCTGATTCACTCTGCTGTACAGTAGAAACTAACACAACATTGTAAAGCGACTATACTCCAATAAAAAAATTTTTTAAATCTTCAGTTCCTTTAGTTCCGACAAAGTCAAATTTCCATGCATAGCTATAGACGTCTCACTCCTATCCTTGGAGGACTTCAGCCCCCAGTCCCTGCTAAGTGGGCAGGAAGGATATACCCCACCTCCTTTCTGGGCATAGGTGATGGGACCAGGAGAGGTTCTTGTCCTGAGGCAGATGAAAGAAGCCCATGGGCATGTAGTGTGTGGTGGAGCGTTTGAGTGAGGTTCTTGAAAGCTGGATCCTTGGGGCCCCCTGCTGGGGGGCTGAGACTCTCTTTAATCCAGAACTGCTCTGTTCTCAGACAAGCCCCGGTGCACCGAGCTGCTGCTTTTGGTTTGATTCGTGGTCCCTCCCTATCCTTATATTAAATATTCTTATTTGATATGCTTTGGAATTTTCCTTAATCAAAAGAGCTTTACCTAGAACAGAGCATACAGTGCTTCTTTTGTTTCACCCATTCCTGATGTGTATTAGTTAGCAAACACGTACCCCCACTGAATTCCGTGACAGTAAATCACACTTATATGGACAGACATGAATTAAATTGTGCGATGCAGGAATTGTCCCCAGGTAGTTCCTGCCCTCTGTGGTTTCACTGTAGGAAGCATCTCAGCGCTGTGGGTCTCTCCATGACATGGGCACAGGCCGGGATCTGCCCAGCCACTGTGGCTGTTTTTACTTGCAATACCTGCGTGGGATTTCCTAAGTCCCATCCACCTGCCTGAACTTGGAGTGCCAGAAAAACATGTTAGGCTTTGGATTCCAGTGAAAGCCTGATCCTGGTGATGATCCTGAGTATCCTGACTTGATGGAGAGAGAGGCAGAGAATGTGCGCGTAAGAGCACTTAGAATTTAAGGGATCTTGTCTCTGGGACTGGGGCTGTCACTAATTCACTTCACGATCTTTAACAAAGCCTCAGTGTCCTCAACTACAAATCCGAGGGTTTCGTCAGAGTTAAATGAGAAAAGGTACCTTCCGCAGTGACAATAAGTAATTGCTATTATTATATCGTGGCTGGGATGCAGCAGTGATTCAATGCACTGAGGCTGGTCATATCATTTGGCATCCCACTATCTAAAGTTAAGACTTCCATAGAGCAGGCAAGTTGATTTTTTTTAAAGGATTATTCAGTTTGCAAGAAATGGTTTTTAAAAATCAACTTAGGCATGTAGTACAGAGACCTTATAAGCCTGTTTCCTTGAGGTAAATAGATCAAACAATTTACTCCATCAGTGGTGAAACATAACATGGGCAGATATGATTTTACTGTTTCTAGAACTTAATGGGTTTTTTTTAACTGTAATAAATACATCTCCAATTTCGTAGAACTATTTTTTTTTCTCCTTAACAAAAGAATGACACCTGGAGGACAGCTTATAAATATCACTTTGTGTGTGAGGGTGGGGTGGGGGGAGGGTAAGAGCACTTAACATGAGATCTACCCTCTTCACAAACTTACAAGTACCAGTACCTTATTGTTAACTATATCTGCTGCTGTACAGCAGATGTCTGGAACTCACCTTGTATAACTGTAACTTTATACCCCTTGAACAACAACGCCTCACATCCTCCCCTCCCCCATCCTGGGAACCACCGTTCTCTTGTCTACTTCTATACCTTTGACATTTAAATGCCTCCTATAAGAGAACTCAGGCACTGTTGGTCCTGAGGGATGTACTTCACTTAGCATCCCTTCCAGTTCCATCCCTGTTGTTGAAAATGGTAATTCCCTTCCTTTTTTAAAGGCTGAATAATATTCTATTGTATGTATGTACTACCTTTTTTTTATCCATTCATCTGTTGATGGATATTTGGATGTTTCCATATCCTGGCTATTTTGAATAATGCTGCAGTGAACATGGGGGTGCAGATATCTCTTAAGATCCTGATTTTGATTCTTCCAGTATATATCCAGAAGTGGGACTGCTGGAGCATTTGGTAGTTCTATTTTTAATTTTTGAGTGAACTTCTTACTGTTTTCCATAGCAGCTGCATCGTCAAACATTCCCATCAAGAGTGTACAAGGGCTTCTATTTCGCCACGACCTTGCCAACACTTACCATGTGTTTTCTTATAGTAGCCATCCTCACAGGTGTGAGGTGATACTTCATTGCACCTTTGATTATAATTAAAAGCTCTGTAATTCCACTGCTCTGAAATAGAGACCAACAGCCAAAATTAGACTTTTCCTGTGGATTAGAATGTCATGTACAAACTTTTCATTTACCATTATATTGTTCTCATTTTCAGAGTTTAAAAACTTATTTTATAAACATGATTTGTATATAGTTCAATGGATATACCAAAATTTCTTGAAACATTCCCAATTTCTGAACATTTAAATAGTTTCTAAGTAATTAAATGGTTGTAATATTTACAACTGAAAACTGGCTATAGAAGAAAGTAAACTGCAAATCTACACATTGTAGGAAAGTATGCTGCTGTGGCCGCAAGCTTAAAATACGATTATAATTCCATTATAATTATTCTTAACAGGAGTAAAAATTTCTCAATTCTTTTATTCACATAAACTTTCATTCAATATCTGTGTGCGTGTGTGTGTGTTTGTGTAAATCCTGGAAGATATTCTTTATCAAAAGCAATTCATTTAGGTTTTTTCACTCAGCATTGGCTTTGTAATAGTGCCACCTGCTGGTTGGAATTTGCCTTTACAAGCTGGTGTGTTGTCCAGAGGATCCCGTGGGGCTCGGTAAATTGTGATTTTGTTTCAGTGAGTGAACTGTGGTAAATCAATCTCAGCAGACTACAACCCTAAAGATGCTGGTCTGCTAGGTGCTAGAGGACAAAAAGCATGGGGAATGCAGGAAACATAGAGAGAACTAAGAAGTTATGCCAAGCACATAAACAAACAAACCACGTAAACGTGCAATGCTTCTTTGCTTGTAATTGACTCATTCTCCTTTAGAAAGATACAGTGGAACTGTATATGTCGCAGAAAATGTCAAATGAAATATGTGGGTGTACGTGGGTCAGGAGCTGTCCACGGTGGGGCTTTGGGCTACAAGGGCTTCTGCTTATCTTTCATCTAAGCCTTTGAATGTAGCCATTTGAATTCATCTAAAGTGATAGACCCTAAGCCCCACCCCCTCACCTTTTTCCCTTTAAAGTATGAAGTTAAAATTTGAGACAACTGCCTTAGGCATACCCAGATTTTCACAAAAGCTGTTCCCTCTTTTATTTTGGTAAAAATAATGCATTACAGCAATTTGTATTCAACACAACTATTCAGAGTCAGTAGTAAAGATGCTAAATTTCCTGCTAAATTAGGGTCCAGGATACAGAGAGTTCCCCAGTTCCACTGTTCACTTTCTCACTCAGGGAAGCTTGTAGGTGCGAGTGAGCATCTCCGTTATAGGAAAAAATCATGAATTCCCTCCCGTGTATAAAGCTCAAGGACTAGCCACTTGGATCCAGTCTCAAGATAAGAAAACCCGCACCTTTCAAATGGCCCCTGAATAGCACAAAAGGGGCACTTTATAAGTAGCAAGAATTAACTTGAGACAAACCACATGCATGATCAGGACAACTTATGTTTAGACTCTCAGGCTGAGAATCTCCCACCTATATGTCCCAAATTGAATGACTATGGGTGCACTATTTATTCTCATTTATTCAACCTTTCAGAATGTGCTTAAAGCAAATCCTTCTTACAACCAAGTCCACTAACATCTTACTAAATGAATATCCAGATGCATGAAATTCTTGTCATACAGTGATACTTTTTAAAGATTTTTTTTTGATGTGGACCATTTTTAAAGTCTTTATTGAATTTGTTACAATATTGCTTCTGTTTTCTGTTTTTGTTTTTTGGCCATGAGGCATGTATGCTCTTAGCTCCCCTACCAGGGATTGAACCCGCAGCCCCTGCATTGGAAGGCGAAGTCTTAACTACTGGACAGCCAGGGAAGTCCCCATACAGTGACACGTTTAAGCAAAAGTCATATACTCCTAATTCTCAGTCATGGGAAATAATACAGGGGTCTTTTCTAAGATAAAAATGGACACCTAAAAAGGTTAACTGGCTTTTTTTTTTTTTTTTGGTTTCTAAAGTTGCCAAACTTCTCAACACAAAATAAAGCGGACAAAGTGCCTGTTGATCACTTTTGCAGCCAACAACCCAAAACTGAGTCTTGAATTGATATGTGAATATTGAGAAATTGATCTGATGATTTCCTTTTATTCCCTCTCTAAATCTGATGGCAAGCAAAGCCCTTAAATCTCACAGATGTATTTATATATTCACTTGTAAAACCTATTCTTGTTATCTGGACCATCAGTCACCACAACTAAAAATCGACCTGACAGACCAGATATGGTGACTCATACATATTGATGTCCCTCAAGGAGCTAGGAGCTGAGCAGTGTTCCCAGCAAGGGAGAGCCTGTGGACGTCTCTGGTTCACCAGTTATATGTGGGCTTGTGAGCTCATTAGTCAGCCGTATTCTTCAACTCCTACACTAAAGTATTTCCAAGTTTGTAGGCGTGTTCTCCAGTTAAGATTGATCAATCTTTATTGCTCTCAATTTATAGCTTCCCAGATGCTCAAGTTAGCCAAGACATTTTTATTTAAGAAAAATGAGTTGATAATAGTAAATATATCATATGTTTAATAATATTGATTATAATAGATTATAGTTAAATAATACCATATTACACACTTGAAAGTTGCTGAGAGAGAACATTTTAAGTGTTCTCACCACCAAAGCGAAACAGTAATTATGTGACATGATAAAGATGTTAGCCAAAGCTAAGGTAGTAATCATTTTGCAAGATTTAAGTGTCTCAAATCAACACGTTGTACACCTTAAAGTTACACAATGTTATATGTCAATTAAAAGAAAGGAAAGCAAGTTCCTTATTTACCCTCCTTTAACTGTTTTCAATGAACTGACTTCACGTAGCTATTAAAAGTGAATTAATAGAGAGACTTAAGTCTCTGGAAAGCATCACCAGAGTAGATGATATACAGCATAGCATCATCTACTAAGAGTGAGGGGAAAGTGAGGGGTAATAGATTGAGGCTTTTGACCTCAATATGGCCTCTCTGACCTTTTGAAAACCCATAAACTCTACGTTTTGAAACAGAGAACTACAATTTTATTCATTCAGTTAGATAAATCATTTCTACCGGAGCAGAGATTTGGTGCTAAGCCCTAGTTTACTGTAAAACAAAGAGCTATATTTAATATAATTGCATTTCTGCTTCAAGTAAAATCACTCTATAAATGTTATCCTAAAAAGGGATTTAGGATTTGAGGTAGTCCCTTGGCTTCCATGTGACTCTGACTTGTTGTTAGAAATGCTCCATGTGACTAACGTGGAATCCTTTTCTGTAACTGAAAATCTGGTTTCCCTGTCTTGCATTGTTATCCTCAAATATTGCCTCTGCCAATATTTTCTTCAGGATTTCTCATGAATATTTATATGATCCAGAATTTACTGGTAAAGTGAACCATCCCATCTATGGCTCTTTGCTGAGTCCTCCCGGGACACCCTCACCCCCCCAAGACATCATGGATTCTGTTGGTTGGTTTCTATCTCCACCTCTGGCTGTTATGTCCTGGTCTCCAGCTCTGGCTGTAGCAAAGCCAGCTTGTCTTCCGCCCACTCCCTCCAATCCTGTCTCCAGCAGGTGTCTTTTAGCATCCTTTCTCTGTTATCAGCCAAAGACAGCAGCAGAAGAATGTCAATTTTGCTATCTATGCCTGCACTCTAATTCCACTTCACAGCCAGCCATGGGGTTTGCCTTCATTTAATTTCTATATTAACCTGTTTACAATTTCCTCAAAAGTCACTACTCACATTGTATTTATTCTGCCAGTCAACAGATACTTCACAGATTTGGCATTGAAAAGCCCCCTGGCAATGCAATTCAAATAAAATGTTCAGTTTAGAAAGGGCTTTCAATACACCATCTCAACAGACTCAGTGGTTGAGTATCATGGAATAGAGGCAGCCATGCCTCTACAGTAACCGTTCCCTACTATGAAGCTGCTCATATCTTTCGACTGAAAAATATATATGCCATGTGTATAATGATTCCCTCGCACGACTGTCAAAGAAAAAGGAATGGGTAATATTTCTGGTGAAATTAACTCCAAGCCTCAATGGGAGTGAAGACTGGAGGAGATACTTTCTTCTGACGCAGCAAATAGGCTGGAAAAGTGTTATTTGCATGGACTTTATTCCTTTTGAAAATAAGACACTCCGACGCCTGTAAAGCAGGTATAGAGGTGAGAGTTAGGGGCTGAGAGATGGGGGAGAAGTCGTGAAAGCAGGAGACAGAGCAACTCTCTTTTCATTTTAGTATTTCACAAGTTTGGTGATGGGGGTGACTGACCTAGATGGGAGGCCAGCCATCATGAGAACGCTGCAGTGTGGTACCCACACGCCCGAGCAGAGGGGAGGCGCTCAGTGTCAGGAACAGCTGGATGAACCATGCTAGAACCGCAGAAGGATGACCCTGCAGTGAAATTTGCATGTTGCGCTTTGGCACGTGCTCCTTTGTAGACTGCCATCCACAGTTCCTACGTCTTTTCCGTCTTCTCCTGCCCTTCATCACTGAGGGACTGCCCTCCCTCTCCCCCGAATTTGACATCTCAGTGAATTCCCCAGGATGTACAACCTCCTTAGTTGAGGACTGAGGAAGGCACCCAACCTGGGGTGGTGGTGCCAGACTCTTCCTGGCTGCTAGGCAAAGCCAGGCACTGCGTTAAGAGCTGGGTGACTTGCAAGAAGTCTTTGATATAATAGCCTCTTAGGTTTTCTGAGCAAAGTGTCTTGCACACAATAGGTGCTTCATAAATATTTAGGATGAATGGTTTCTAGGACTGGCATTATGGATGCCATCTTTGCAGCCCACCATTCTGGCTGGAGAAATGGAAATTTTGAGAAAACAAGCCAGCCCTGTATTTCTAAGTATGAATCTCCCTCAGGAAACAATCTAATAGCGTAACTTCCCTACCAGAATGCAGTTTCCCGTTGCTTATGATGAATTCTGTTGAGCGTACGTACGCGACGACTGCTCAGACGATTCCCTGTGCCACCCCCTCAAATGGGAAGGTGTCTGTTTGGATTCAGCTGGGAAAGCATGCTAAAAATGTCTTCACTTTGGCATTAAATCAGTTTATTGGAACATGTACACTCCAAAACTAGACGCTTCTTACTTCTCTTTTTTAGTAACGTATTTCACATTTACAATCTATTTCTGGAGGATCCAGGGACTTTAAATACAAAGGTGAGGATGTGTTTTTGCTAGCTAAAAATAGTCATTGTTTTAATTAAGATGTGAAATGGTCAGAGAGGAGAGTGTTTTACCTAAACATCTGAAAAAATTTACCACTGAGATAGAAATCATGAGGACACATGGACACATTAGTTTAGCAGAAAAATCACCTTCTACCGTAAGCCAAAAATAGGCTAACAAATTTGAACCCAAAAGGAGGATTTTCATAGCTCATTTTTGACAATAAGCTGAAAATTTACTTCTAAACAATGGAAGGTAAATCCAAGCTCTTCATGTATTCATAAAGTAACTAATTCACTCATTTAGTTAGCATATGTAACCCTGTTGTGATAAGGGAACATTGACAGGTCACGTTTTGATGCTTTAGTGATAGATGAGAATTTACTCCTAATTAGTGTCTGCAGTAGCAATGCTGGAGTTTCGTGCTAGATGAGGGCTATTCTATGTGCCCATGAGCTGGTAACTGGTGACACCATAGGTGTAAATGGTGGCTAAAATAATTGTGTCGGAATAGTGAATATCTTGACCGTGGAATGTCTCCAAGACAGTTCTGAGAGTCCTCTAATTTTTTTTGTTTGCTATCATGAGAAAATACTCATTGACATAGAACTGTGACTTACATTTCATAGTGTGGTGGGTAATTCCATGCACTTCTGGTATTTCTGCCAGATTTGGGGCAGTTATGATTTTCCCCTTTTGAGAAGCTATGTTCCCTCAATATCGGGATGAGTGTCACACTTATTAGAGTTGAGATGTGGGGACCATTTGCAGCAGTAACCAGGCCCAGAAGCAGATGATTTCGGTAGGGGAAGGAGAGTGTGTCAGGAAGAGGGGAAGCAGTGGCTGGGGTCTGTGGGAAGAAGCCGGCAGAGGAAGGTTACCTTGGCTGGTGTGGCTGTGCTAGAGCACAGCCTTTGCAGTGGGCAGTGCCTTTGACCATTCCTGATTTCCTCAGCCACCCTGGGGGTGTTACAACCATGGGAGATACCCCAGGATATGCCTCTGTTTATGGAGGTATGCACAACAGGACTGAGTTACTTAGGAAATATATTAGGGTAAACACGCAATGGTTTTCTACTGGTTAGTTGAGAGCTTCAGGCCCATATACAACTCTGGAAAAGAAAAGATGCAGCAGAGCCTGAGGACCCACTGGAACCAGGGACACACATGCCACCAGGGGCCTTTTTCCCGTTCTTGACTCTGCTTTACTCAGTATGTTGGCTTCAGTCTCTCATTTCATACACTTCCTTCACTTAGTGGGACACACGGATACCGACTTCTTGAGTTTTACATCTCATGGTGTCAGCCCCTAGAGAAAGGCTGTCCTTTAGCTCGCTCCAGTATCAAGTCCAAAGTCTTTTGGATTTTACTGTCAGAGAGGGGTGGGTAATTTGGATTTGGGGGGCAGACAGTCAAAAGTCCCAAGGAAACGCCATTGGATCCCATTAGCTCACAAACTCATTGTTGTCTGAACTAGCTGTGGTCAGAGGTTATGGGTCTTTCTGGTCACTACCCTTCCTCTATACCTATTCCTTCTGGTTTCCTGTGCATCCTCCCTGACTTTGACCATTCACCTGCGGTGATGACTGCTCCTGAAAAGCCGACACGTGTAGGCTGCCTGTGACGTCACTGCCAGCAGCTGGGACCCAGTTCTTCACTGAAATGGGACCTTGATGGTGTATCATTGTGTCCACTACAACCCAGTGGTTTCCACATCTGTATTCAACGTCCCCCTGGTCTTCAAAGACTTTTCTAAATTAAAATTTCTTTCATTCTGATTTTAACTTTTTATTCGTAATCTGAACTTCTACTGTAAACCAAAAAACAAAGAACATTTATTGAAGGCCAGGTATATGTCTAATACTATGTTAGACATTTCCATAAATAACTATGTAAGATATATTACAAAACTTTATGAGGCTCAGAAAGATGGAGCTTAAGACATCCTGTCTGTTTGGCATGGATACCTACATTATCACCCCTGTGAAATCCTTCATGCAACAAGGCAAAGATAATTTACTAATTAAAGTCAGTATAAGAACACATCCAATGCTGTATTCTTTGTCGGTACTGTCCGTCAGATGAAGATGAAGTTCGGATCGAATAACCATGTTAGGACCAGTGAGTTCTTAAGCTACCCCTTTAAACATGCTGCTATTTTTTCTTAAACTCATTTTGGGTTTTTTCCCTAGAGAGTCCTCAGCTGTTGCTTCTGACTGTCTTGGCTCCATCGTTACCACCCGTACATCTGTCCTAAAATCAATTTACCTTCACTTCCAGGCTTGTTGGAGCCCATCTGTGCCTCCTCCTTATAAGCACCCATCTGTTTGCTGTTAATTTCAAATATATATATATATATATATATATATATATAGTTTTTCAGATTCTTTTCCCTTATAGGTTATTATAAAATATTGAGTATAGTTCCCTGTGCTATACTGTAGGTCCTTGTTGGTTATCTATGTTATATATAGTAGTGTGTATATGTTAATCCCAAACTCCTGATTTATCCCTCCCCTCGCCCACTTTCCCCTGTGGTAACCATAAGTTTGTTTTCTATGTCTGTGAGTCTGTTTCTGTTTTGTATATAAGTTCATTTGTATCAATTTTTTTTAGATTCCACACATAAGTTATACCATATGATATTTGTCTTTCTCTGTCTAGCTTACTTCACTTCATGTGATAATCTCTAGGTCCATCCATATTGCTGCAGATGGCATTATTTGATTCTTTTTTATGGCTGAATAACATTCCTTTGTATGTATGTACCACCTCTTCTTTAGCCATATATTATGAAAAATATATGTCATTTCTCAACCCTCCAGCAATGCTGCAAGGTAAGAATTATCTATATTTTACAGATGAGGAAGCTGAGGTTCAAAGACGTGAACTGACAGGTAATATGGGGTGGAAATCATAATTGAAATTTGCTATCTCTTTGACCTCAAAGTCCAAAGCCTTTCTACTGGGTTAATCTGCTTTTTCAGAAATTTCTCTAAGTTGGTAATTTGAAGTTAAATATTTTTTTCAGAGAAGCAGTACCTCCCATATGTTTACTTAACCTAAAATGTACAGCCATAGATAAATGTTCGCATATGAATTACAATTTGGTTTACTTTGAATATATCCTTCCCAGTTGAGGCAGCAGAATTTGGGAATTTAAAACTCTAGGTTACTGGAAACCAGCCAAGTTCTCCTTGGCTTGGTAGGATTTCTGCTGAGATAGATGCTTAAGGTCATGAAAGAGATGCAAAGTTTCTCATGGTCTTTCGCTAGATCAGGCACCTAGTGGGCACCTTTGGGCCCCAGGCTCCCTTCCTTCTGCCTGTTACTTTTTTTTTTTTTGCGGTACGCGGGCCTCTCACTGCTGTGGCCTCTCCCGTTGTGGAGCACAGGCTCTGGATGCACAGGCTCAGCGGCCATAGCTCACGGGCCCAGCCGCTCCGCAGCATGTGGGATCCTCCCGGACCGGGTCACGAACCCGTGTCCCCTGTGTCGGCAGGCGGACTCCCAACCACTGCGCCACCAGGGAAGCCCCCCTGCCTGTTACTTTAAGAAGAGTTCCATGGTGCAGAGATTTTGTCTGCAGGCTTTCACTTCCGCTGCATGAAAGAGTTAATTCTGATAGGGGTTACCTTCCGCGAGCCTACTGCTGAGTAAGACAAAACCTCACAGCTTTTCTTAAATAACTGAAATAAGCACAGAGCCCCTTGGGAATGTGTCACGGTTATTAATCACTAGCATCTACGGAGAAATATGGGCAGAAGTGACAAAAGAAAAAACTCACAAGTTGAGAAGACTTCCCAAAGGAGTTGCCCCTAATGTTCATTGGATGCCATGAGCAGGAACTCACTCTCTTTCCTTTGCTCCAAACCCTTCTCCACGCTTAGAAGCTCCAGATAACCTTCTCTTTTATCTTCCAGAATCAGTGGGCTTGGGTCTCACTCCCTTATAAAATAAGGCTCTGGGACTTCCCTGGTGGTCCAGTGGTCAAGACTCCAAGCTCCCAATGCAGGGAGCCCGGGTTCAATCCCTGGTCAGGGAACTAGCTCCCGCGTGCTGTCAAAGAATCCCGCGTGCTGCAGCTAAGACTCAGTGCAGCCAAATAAATAAATACATAAATAAATAAATGCATACATACATACATACTTACATACATAAATATATAAATAAATACATACATACATACATAAATACATACATAAATAATTTTTTTTAAATGTTGAGCCTTCTTTTTTAATTAATTTATTTTTTTATTTTTGGCTGTGTTGGGTCTTCGTTTCTGTGTGAGGGCTTTCTCTAGTTGTGGCAAGTGGGGGCCACTCTTCATCACGGTGCGCGGACCTCTCACTATCGTGGCCTCTCTTGTTGCGGAGCACAGGCTCCAGACGCGCAGGCTCAGTAGTTGTGGCTCACGGGCCTAGTTGCTCCGCGGCATGTGGGATCTTCCCAGACCAGGGCTCGAACCCGTGTCCCGGCATTAGCAGGCAGATTCTCAACCACTGCGCCAGCAGGGAAGCCCCAATAAATATATTTTAAAAGGCTCCATCCTATGTCTTCCTTTCTCAGCTGCTTGGCTCTTGAAATTAAATGTCATCCTTTTTATTTTGGAGATTTTTGATTAACCTCTTGGGGGCAGCAATCCCTCAGTTCTTTATGACATTTTCCCAGACTAGATGATGTTAAATTTCAAGTGAATCAGTGTTGGCTTATTTGGTTTTTTTTTTTTCCATTTTAGTTTGTTATGATATCATTGTTTTAATTTTGCCTCAGTCCATTAACTAAAATAATAAACCTATGAATCAAAGTCAGATGTCTTTGTAAATGAACAGAGGACACATTTGCATGTTCAATGAAGAAGCAGTTGATAAATTGACTTTCAGCTTTATTTAACACATTGTCATTTTTCTGAAAATCTATAGTGAAAAATTCTTTTTTCCCCATTAAGTAACCCAAAGAATTGGATTACTGTTCTTTAACTGTTTTATGTGTTTGTTTTCATAGCGGACTATAACCTCCATGAGGTCAAAGGCTACAAGTTACAATATCATTTATTTTGTAATTAGCCCTGTACTTATGAATGTATTTATGTAGGCACTTAATGGTGTGAAAGCCACTGGCTTGGACTGAATTAAATTCTTTTCATGGCTGTGTCCATTTTAGAAAAGGCATAATGCTAGATAATTAGAACACAAAGATAAATAAGATACAACCCCTTCATTCTCAAGGACCTCACATGTCTTTTTTTATCTTTGTGTCCTAAGTCTTTTCTTTGTACTTTTCTTGAGTAGGTAATAGAGACACATGGTTCCCGATTAAAGTGAGATATTGAGACGTACATTGAGAATTGCTGCTCCTACTGTAAACATCCCCCCTCCAAGTCCAATCATTCCCCAGTTGGTAATCATCTTCATTAATTAATCCCATGTGTCCTTTTAGTGCTTCTTCATGCAGACACAGGCAAACACACATATTATGTATTTTCTTATTTTTCTTTTCATACAGAAGTTAGCATATAAACCATCCTCACCTTGCTATTTCCACTTTATGTACTCTGAAGATCTTTTTATATCTGTACGTACATAGAGAGTGTTTTTATCCTATTCTTATTTAAATGGCTGCATAATATTCATTATATGTATGCTTGTTTAACTCAGGATTTCTCACCCTTGGCATTAGGGACATTTTGGGCAGGATAATTTTTGGTTGTGGACATTGTCCTTTGCAGTGTAGAATGCTTAGCAGCACCCCTGACTTTGACCCACTAGATGCTAGGAGTCCTCCCCAGTTGTGACAACCAAAAATAAATCACCCCTTGTAGAGAACTTGTGTTTTAAACAATCCTCTAATGAGGAACACTTGGGTTGCTTCTGATCTTTTGTTATCACAAAACACGCAGTGTTGAGTAATCTTGTACATATGTTATTTTGTATGTGTGCAGGGTATGAATTACTAGTCATAGGATTGCTGGGTTAAAAACAAAAATTTCCAGGATTTCCCTGATGGTGCAGTGGTTAAGAATCCACGCTGCCAATGCAGAGGACATGGGTTCAAGTCCCGGTCCGGGAAGATCCCACATGCCGCGGAGCAACTAAGCCCATGTGCCACAACTACTGAGCTTGTGCTCTGGAGCCCGTGAGCCACAACTATTGAGCCTGTGTGCCACAACTACTGAAGCCCGCGCTCTGCAACAAGAGAAGCCACGGCAATGTGAAGCTTGCGCACCGCAACAAAGAGTAGCCCCTGCTCGCTGCAACTAGAGAAAGCCTGCGCTCACCAGCGAAGACCCAACTCAGCCAAAAAAATTTCCCTCATAGGGATCTTGCCATTTAGGAGTCCTTTCAACAAGGTATGAGACTGTGATTATCTTTCTATGTAACAGATGAAAAGATAAAGAAACATAAAGAATCCCGAAAAGGCCTGGTACACTTAGTATTCAGTGGGGCAGAGGTGTGGCGCTCCGAGAGAGAGCGCGGGGCACTGAGGCTGCAGCTTAGACTGGAAACAGCCTTCTATGACAAAGAGGAAGGTTAGGATTTAATGAAATAGGACTTGGAGCTCATAGCCTTCGTTAGCAGGAGAGTGGGGACAGGAGAGTTTGGTCTGTGGATGAGGCAAACCTCGGGGAACACGGGATACTCACCACAGTTGGAAGGGATCTGCCACCTGGACCTTGAGGACCGTCGCAGGGGTCCCGAGAGAGATGGGGGAGGAAGAGGCTGAAGCACAGAGGAGTGACACAGGGCAGAGACCACGGGGGAGGCTTCTCCTGGCTGTTCATGTGCTGTCATCCTCCCTCTCCAGATGAAGGTTGACCATGAGTCAGATCACATCACTCCTCTGCTTACACCCTCCAGGGGCTCCCAGTGCATTATGCATAAGACCCTCCCTGGTTAGAATGACCCACAAGGCCCTCTGTGATCCCCAGGGGAAACAGGCTTCCCAGGAAAGAGGGGTACACAGAGGCTCAACTTCTCACCCTCCCCTGACTTCTCTCCCCTTCCATCCCTCAGATGTGCAGGCCTGGGAAGTACCAGGGGTGGCTGGTTTCTGGGCCCATCTGGGCAGAGGGCTGGTGGCTTGGTGGGGAGCATGGGGTTTGGGAATTTGATGTCCATCTACGGTTCTTATCCTAGCCTTTAATGTAGGTGGCGCTGATGGATGCAGCAACTAGAAACAGGCACATTAATTCTGCCTCTGTAATTGTTGAGCTTCTGGGCATGTTCTTGCAACTAACATAATATATCACATTTTTTTGTGTGTGTGGTATGCGGCCCTCTCACTGTTGTGGCCTCTCCCGTTGCGGAGCACAGGCTCCGGACGCACAGGCTCAGCGGCCATGGCTCACGGGCCCAGCCGCTCCGCGGCATGTGGGATCTTCCCGAACCGGGGCACGAACCTGTGTCCCCTGCATCGGCAGGCGGACTCTCAACCACTGCGCCACCAGGGAAGCCCAATATATCACATTTTCTTCAGGCCTTGACTGCCACCAAGTCACCAGTATAGGCATGTTTATTTGTAGTAAGTGTCTTACCCAGGTTCCTTTATGGTCTGTGATCTCTCTTTCCTTTATCTTGATTGTCCTTTTGTGTTCTGCTGATTAGTAGCCTCACACAGATGACCCGGCTCCTGGCTGCCCAGGGAAGGAAGGCCACAGGAGTTTCTTTGGGGACCTGTTAGGGAGGAAGGATGGGGGAATGACTGCTGGCCAGGCAACAATGGTCATCATAGAGTTAATTATTTTTTTTTCATATTGAATGCCTCCGGGAACTGCTTCAAGCTTTTCTCAGGTTATCCTCCACGTGTCAAAAAGGAAATATTCTACTTAGACATTTACAAGTGGCTAAGCATACAGCTTCTGAAATCAAAATTTTAATATTCAAGTTTTTTTTAATGGAAAAAGACAGCTGTATTTTCCAAAATTTTTAATACATTCTTTGGGTCAAGATCTACTGTAGAAAGTTTCATGTGAGAAGGTGATTTAAAAATACCTTAGAGCTTACTGAGACAACATCTTACTACTGTAGTCACAAAGCTTTGATAGCTGTTGCATGAAAGAACCTCACTGTTTAATTTACAGATCTGTAAAATTTCCTCTGTGCAACTGGTGACATGTTTTTATATATATTTATTTATTTAAAATAAACATATACACATATATACTATATATAATGTATGTGCCTACATATACTAAACATAGATATACACATATATATACTATATATATAATGTGTATATATTGTGTATTATACATGTATGTGTGTATATGTATACATAATATATACATATATAAGATATATAATACATAAATATTTTGTATATATAGACAAGGATATTTATATATACCTATATTATATATAGTATCTGTATAAATGTATATTATGTATGTAAGTATACAAATGTATATATAGTTATCTAGGTATTCCTATATAGAGAGAGTATATCCATATTTGTATATGTAGATCACTATAGGTCCATTAGAATGTCATGGGATTTATTCTCTCCCAAAGCTCTCACGGCAAGCTTTGGTTTTCTACTGTGTGAATATGTCCAGAATTGTTCCTCCTGTTGCTCCTGGTCCAATATTGCCTCTACCCCAAGGCTTTCTCTCTTTGGACTCTATCCTAAGGCTGTTATGGTCTTTGTTGCTCTGTTTATTATAAAAAGAGACAAAGGAGGTGGCTGTATCTCGCTCGAAGAATAGCATTAATATGCCAGGCAATATTAACAGGAATTGAAGAGATGTAAAAGAAAACCATATTTTGAAATATTGTTTTGCCTAAATTTGCTAGCAGCCCCAAATTATTCTCCATGTTTCCACAGGGGGCTTATTTAATCACAATAATTGAGAATTTCATTTCTAGGGCAATTTAAAGTGTTTTGTGAAGGTTTCACGTTGACTCATTATTATTAACCTCATGGAACAGAGAAATGTAGAGAAACGACATGTAAAGGGAGCGAGCTCTTGAGAGCCTGAGAGATGTAAACACAGGAGCATATCTGCTATTTCAAAAATAAGGCATTTAATAGAAACTTCCTTGGGAGATTCATAAACACAGAAGCTTAACACATAACAAGGCTGACTTGGGCTTTAAATATTCAAAGGGTAAAATTAACATGTTTAAACACCCCTCAGGTTTAAGGCTGTCTTTAATCGCTGTATGAGTACTGAGTACTTTCCCTTCTTAAAATATGCATTAGCCATGTCAGTACATAAGCGACATCCCTTTGTAATCACTACTGTGAAAGCCTCGAGGTTAATTACACAGTTTCTGTCTCACACCACTGATCTCCCAGATCTTTCCCAACTTCCCTACACAATTCTAACTCCCCTCAACCTCCCCTGCATTTTAGGGGCCTTCAACTGTACTCTAAAAGCTCTTGGGGCATGTTTTTGTATAGTTCTCGTCAACATCTACAATGATTGGTGATGTTCTTGTCTGTCTTTCCTACTGGAGCATGAAATATTTGAAGACAAAGGCTGTACCTGACTCACTTTTATGCCCACCATCATGAACACAGTTTGTGAGGTTAGCACGAGTTCATGTGCCCGACACACAGTGAGGCCAAAGAAACTGGAATGTGGGAACCTGGAGCAGAGAAAGGTTTATTGCAGGGCCATGCAAGGAGACAAGTGTCTCACGCCCTCAAAAGCTCCAAGCTCCCCGAAGGTTTTCAGCAAAGCATTTTTAAAAGCTAGGTGAGGGAGTGCAGGGTTTCAGGGTAAGTGACCATCTCATGCACAGTTGTCTGATGGGCTGATGGTGAGGTAACAGGGTGGTGTGACATCAGTCCTTAGACTGGAGGAGACCTGGGGCTATCTGTTCATGGTCACAAGTAGTTAACATCTTCCATTTGTTGGCGGCTTTTCACATCCGTAAAACTCAGGAAATGTGCATCAGATACTGTTATCTAGGTACTTCAGAGAGGAGCTAAAGCAGAGGATGTGGGGGAGGGACCTGTCCTGGGAAGGCCCCATAGGGTCCTGCTCGGTTACACTGATACATGGTATTGAGGAAGCAAAATAAAGGAAGGCATTACATATTTTTCCTAACTCAGTTTTCCTTTTAAAAGTGTCCACGGGGGCTTCCCTGGTGGCACAGTGGTTGAGAGTCCGCCTGCCGATGCAGGGGACGCGGGTTGGTGCCCTGGTCCGGGAAGATCCCACATGCCGCAGAGCGGCTGGGCCCGTGAGCCATGGCCGCTGAGCCTGCGTGTCTGGAGCCTGTGCTCCGCAACGGGAGAGGCCACAACGGTGAGAGGCCCATGTACTGCAAAAAAAAAAAAAAAAAGTCCATGGTTATCTCTGAAATATTTACATGTTAAACAGTACCAGGATTTCCGGGTCACTTTAGTGTGAGGGATGTGGCTGGCTCCTTCTTGTTGAATTTCTGTGTTGGAAAGGAGGCTGATGGCAGGAAATGCCTCACTCAGTCCATCTACAACCCCATTGGGAAGTAGGCAAGCAAGGGAATTGTGTGCATGGTTTAAGACAGAAACACATTTCTCTCCAATATTCTGACAGTGGAGTCTGAGTATATTCAAGCTGTTATGGGGAGATGTAGATTAAATATTTGTTTAGGTTGAACACAGCACAAATGGCTAATTTAAGATAAAATCCACCTCGGGTATTGCAATGCCCAGATTTTTTACTTTATCTTGTTATCAAATAATTGCCAAGTCTGTTTTTTTTGTTTTTTTGTGTTTTTTTTTCTATTAGGCAGATACAGCTGAAGCATTTGTTTGTTTGAATCACCTGGATAATTGTCTTTTTTAAAAAAAATAAATGTATTTATTTATTTTTGGCTGTGTTGGGTCTTTGTTGCTGTGTGCGGGCTTTCTCTAGCTGTGGTGAGCAGGGGCTACTCTTCGTTGCGGTGCGTGGGCTTCTCATTGCAGTGGCTTCTCTAGTTGTGGAGCACGGGCTCTAGGAGCGTGGGCTTCAGTAGGTGTGGCATGCGAGCTCAGTAGTTGTGGCTCCTGGGCTCTAGAGCTCAGGCTCAGTAGTTGTGGTGCACGGGCTTAGTTGCTCCACGGCACGTGGAATCTTCCCAGACCAGGGATCGAACCCATGTCCCCTGCATTGGCAGGCAGATTCTTAACCACTGCACCACCAGGGAAGTCCTGGATAATTGTATTAGGTTTCCTTTCCTGATGGATAAGTTTCAGAGGATTAGATTCACTTCCTATGACTAAATGATAGTCATAATGAAACCAATTGGTCAACAGCTAAGGGTTAAGGGGAGAACCCTACAACAGACATTTCAGGAGAAAAAGGAGTTGTCGAACTACTGAGTGGAAATAATGGTTGTGAGACTGGTCTTCGTGCCGTTATCGGGAGCCTCCTAACATCAGGGGTTCAGGAATCTCTTCGGCTCTTCAAATTGGTTTGAGGCTCAGGTCTGTATGAACCAGGCCCCAGCCTGGTGGGAGGGAGGACTACTCAAGGGAAGAGCTGGGGGGTTGGGGCTTGAAGCACTTCCTTTAGTGCAGACCATTGAAGACCACCATGAAAATGCACTTCTTACTTTGGAAAGTTAGCATTTGATTGAATTACCCATTGTGCCTGTATATCCTAGTTAAATGGAATATACAGTGAGTTTATTGCAAAGAAATAATTTTGCAAATTTTCACTGCTTTAGCCTTGAGTCTTTTGCTATTTTTCACATAAAACATTCAATTAATTATAAGACATTTGTACTGGGCCATTACCCTTTCAATCATTTAAAAATATACAGGCTATAATTACATAATTATTGGTTGTTAAAATGTTAATACTTAGTTTTAAAATGTCAAATTAGATTTCAAAAGGAAGATATGCAACAGAAATGTATTTTTTGTATTTCAATTAGCACCATTACAGTGAAAGAATTTCTAGTCACATTACACCAACATCACTTTTTTCTCTATTAAGGTGGAAGAAATAAGCAACTGTTTCTTAATCAATTATTCTCATAATAACTTCAAAATGTTTCAAAATCTATGTATAGGTGATTGATCTACTGAATATCACTTTCAAAATAAAGAGGAAGGAAAGAAAACTGTGAAACAATATTTTAACAAGGAAATAAAAATTACATGGCCAGTGTGCCTATTTGAACTAATCCAGTCAGTTAGCTGTTCAGTTCAGACAAATTTAACCAAAAAATCACCTAGATTCAAATTCTAAAGCGAATTTTGTTCAAAATCGTCAGCTCTTAAGAACTCTGTTAACAAACACCTAAAGGTAAGACCGGAAACCATAGAATTCCTAGAAGGAAACATAGGTAGTACACTCTTTGACATTGGTCTTAGTAGTATTGTTTTGGATCTATCTCCTCAGGCAAGAGAAACAAAAGCAAAAATAAACAAATGGGGCTTAATCAAACTTAAAAGCTTTGCACAATGAAGGAAACCATCAACAAAACAAAAAGACAACGTACAGAATGGGAGAAGGTATTTGCGAATGATATGTCTGATAAGGGGTTAATATCCAAAATATATAAAGAACTCACACAACTCAATATCAAAAAACCAAACAACACAATTAAAAAATGGGCAGAGGACCTGAACAGGAATCCTTCCAAAGAAGACATACATATGTCCAACAGGCACATGAAAAGATGCTCAACATCACTAATCATCAGGGAAATGCCAATCAAAACCACGAGGCATCACCTCACACGTGTCAGACGGCTATTGTCAAAAAGACAACAAATAGCGAGTGCTGACAAGGATATGGAGAAAAGGGAACCCTCATGGACTGTTGGTGGGAATGTAAATTGATACAGCCACTATGGAGAACAGTATGGAGGTTCCTCAAAAAATTAAAAATAGAACTACCATACGACCCAGCAATTCCACTCCTTGGGTATACACCTGAAGAAAACAAAAACACTAATTCAAGAAGATACATGCATAGCAGCACTGTTTACTCACACCAAGCAACCTGGGTGTCCATCAACACATGAATGGATAAAGAAGATGTGGCATATATATATATACAATGGAAAATTATTCAGCCATAAAAATAATGAAATTTTGCCATTGACAACAAGATGGATGGATAAAGAAGATGTGGCATATATATATATATATATATATATACATATATATATATATATATACCACATGAATGGATAAAGAAGATGTGGTATGTATATATACAATGGAATATTATGAATGGATAAAGAATGGATAAAGAAGAATGGATAAAGAAGATGTGGTATATATATATATACATACAATGGAATATTCAGCCATAAAAATAATGAAACTTTGCCATTTGCAACAAGATGGATGGACCTGGAAGGTATTATGCTTAGTGAAATAACTCAGACAGAGAAAGACAAATACTATATGTTTTCACTTATACGTGGAATATAAAAAGTAAAAGAAATGAATGAATATGACAAAACAGAAACAGACTCACAGATAAAGAATACAAACTAATGGTTACCAGTGAGGAGAGGGTGGGAGGAGGGGCAAGATAGGGGAAGGGGATTAAGAGGTATAAACTACTAGGTATAAAATAAATAAGATATAAGGATGTAATGTACAGCATGGGGAATATAGAAAATATTTACTAATATTTGTTTATGGAATATCTACAAAAATATAGAATCATATGCTGTATACCTGAAACTAATATAAGTCAACTATACTTCAGTTAAAAAATTCTGTTAACTATGATATTCTCCATGAATCTTAGCTATAGCCTTTATATTTTTTAATTAAAAAGAGTACATATGAAAAGAAAAAGTAACATTGTTTTATTTACAGACACCCCCCATATTATTTAGTTTCTAAAAATTCAGAGAAGTTTTGCATCTTCAATAAAACAGTTCTAATATAGCTTAAAGCTAAACATTTGTGAGCTTCTGGAATAGGTCTGGTTTTCTTTCCTTTATAAAAGGATTCAATTCTGGCCTTTTCTAACCTCCAAGATTTCTTTTTTTTTTTTCCTATTTAATAACTCTATTTTGAAGAATTGCCAGCTTTTGCTAGGCAGTGCTTCTCGGATTTTAATGCATGTGAATCCCCCTGGGGATCTTGTTAAAATGCAGCTTCTGATTCAGTGGGTCTGGGGTGGGGCCTGATACTCTGCATTGCTAACAAGTTCCCAGGGGATGCTGATGCTCCTGGTCCATGGACTATATTTTAACCATCAAGGACTTAGAGAAATGTTTTCTTTTCAAACCTTTAGCTGTCTCAGACTCCTTGAAAACCAACTTGCTGGACAGAGTTGAGGTCTGCCTGTGTAGACTGGCCATGAAATGCACATAATAGGGGATAATTCCCCTTCCCTGGACTTCCTACTTTTTCAAGAGTATTTACGATGGGCAATTTCCTTATCATTAGAAAACTCTAAAATTTTTGAATAAAAGCCAACTTATTCTCTTAAAACTTCCTTAAAAATCTTACTTTAAGGTTCAAATTTCTAAAGATAAATCTGAGTTATTAAATAAAAACTCCTTAAAATAATTTTAAAATCTACTTTTAAAGGAACCTAAAAGGGTAGATTTTGACATCTTGAATGAGACATATTAATAGTTCCTTAAAATCCAGGAAGCAATGTAAAAGACTCTTTTATCCTCAGAAACAGATTTGCTTTATCTTCTGAATAACATCTATCAAAAGTTCTACACCCAGGACTTCAGAATTTCTCTCTCTCTCTCACACAGAGAGCACTTTAAATTCATTATAAAATATGATCCTTCCCATAATTCTGAGAGAGAATTATTCATTTCATCTCTTGATCTGGCCTGCTAACTCTAGTACTGTGGTAGGCAAAAAAAAGCTAGAGTGTTGTCTTTCCTGTGTCACAAGAAGGATTTGAAGATCTAATACATTTTAAAATTTCATATAGAGATGTAGGAAGTAAGAAGTATGAGGGGTTTTCCAGTCAGTAGCATCAGAGTACTTTTTGTTTAAATAATATTCAAGGGCCATGTATTAATCATGAAAACCTCATGTGGGTGTACAGGAAGATATTGTATATAGAACTGCTGGCTGTGGATCAAGTCAATCTTTGCTTGTTTTGATTACTCATTGTTTTGTAACGAAATATTTAAAAAAGCAAACATCTTTTTTAGGGATATACTTTTTGACCTCACAAATGGTTCAGACTGGTGGTTTTCGAAGTGTGGTCCATGAATTGGCAGTATCAGCATCACCTGGGAACTGTTAGAGATGCAAATACTCGGGTCTTGCACCAGACCTACTGAATCAGAAGCTCAGGGGGTGGGGCTCAGCCATCTGAAGTTTAAGAAGCTCTCAGCTGATTCTGATGGAGGCTTAGCTAAACTAAATCAAGTGTTCCCAACAGGAGTGATTTTTACCCTCCACCTGGTCCTGGAGGGATTTAGTGATGTCTGGAGACATTTTTGGTTGTTGCAACTTGGGGGAAGAGTGCTACTGCCATCTAGTGGTTAGAGGTCAGGGATGCGGCTCAACATCTTCCAATGCACGGGACAGCCCCCATCCCCAGCAAACAGCATCCCAGAACTCACCAGCCCCAGATGTCCATTGTGTCAAGGTTGAGAAATTCTGCACTAAATCCTTTAGGAGGAATTTCCTGAATGTAGGTAAGTTGAGTCGACAGAAAGGCAGCATGGATTAGGGAATGAGACAAAGTCTGGAATTCAGGTTCTGGCTCTGCTGATTAAAAGTTGTGTGATTTCATTTAAATCTCTTAATCTGTTTCAGTTGTCTCACTTATAAAGTGGGAATAATCCCTGCCTAGTGCATGGATTAGTATGAGGATCAAATGAGATAATGTGTATGAACCCACTTTGTAAACTGCCATGCTAATTAAATTGAACTGAAGGATTTTTCCAGTGGGAGGAAGACACAGACCAGAGGTAGGTGTAGGATGTTATAAAATGTTAAACATCTGATTCAGCTGTCTGAAAATAACCAGATTCCTTAATGTAAATCTGATTTGTGTTGGAGTTTTTATTTATTTATTTTTTCTTAGTGCTTTTTACATCCTTTCCTGTAACTACTTGGGTTTAGCTTTGTTTCTTGTTTGTTTGTTTGTTTTACTCTCAGTCATAGCATGATAGCGAAATAGCTGGCTCCTGACTTCTCTCTGCACTAGGGGTTCCCAAAGTTTAGCCTGTATCTGAATCACCAGGGGATTTTTATTTTGTATTAATAAGAACACTTAACATGAGATCTAATCTCAACAAAATTTTAAGTGCACAATTCAATACATTGTTGACTATAGGTTGTACAGTGTTGTACAACAGATCTCTAGGGCTTACACGTTTTGCTTAACTGAAAATTTATGCCTATTTATTAGTAATTCACCATTTTCCCCTCTCCCACCAAACCCCTGGAAACCACCATTCTGTTCTCTGCTTCTTTGACTTTGGTTACTTTAGATACCTCATGTAAGTGGAATCATTCAGTATTTGTCCTTCTGTGACTGGCTTATTTCACTTAGCATTGTGCCCTCAAGGTTCATTCATGGTGTTGCATATTGTGAGATTTCCTTCTATTTAAAGACTAAATAGCATTCCATTATATGTATATGCCACGTTTTCTTTATCCATTCATCTGTCCATGGACATTTAGGTTGTTTCCACATCTCAGCTGTTATGCATAATACTGCAATGAACGTGGGAGTGCTGATAACTTTTCGAGATCCTGATTCCACTGTTTCTGTATATATACCCAGATGTGGGATTGCTGGATCATATGGTAGCTGTACTTTTAACTTTCTGAGTGGACTCCACACTGTTTTCCATAGTGGCTGCACCATTTTATATTGCCAGTGTTAGTGCACAAGGGTTCCAATTTCTCCACATCCTCACCAGCACTCCTTGTGTTTGTCAGAAGGCTCTTGTTACCATGCAGATTGCTGGGCTTAATCCCCAGGGTTTCTCGCTCAGTGGGGCTGGGAGGGGTCCAAGAAGTTACCTTTTTTTTTTTTTTTTTTTTAACAGTGTCCTAGATGATGCTAATGCTATTGGCCTGGGGAACACATTTTTGAGAACTTACCCTATTGCTAACTGGATAATGGTAGAATTGCTGATATCTAATTGTCACTGGCAAGCTTTGGCTTTAAGCTTCTTTGTGAAGCCTCTTTTGACATAAGGAATAGCTTTTATTTTCCTGGCAAGTGATGCCATCCCCCCTTATTAATTCCTTGCTTGAAAAGGCCCATTTAGTTCTCTTTCCTCTTCCCAATGATGTTAACAATTTTAGCAATCTAGTATTGATAATAGCTTTGGCATGTTCTCGGTTAATTGAGGCCGCTCTGCTTTAACAATCACAGTTAATGATAGAGGACTCAGACTTGGCCTGAAGACAGGATGTCCTAATGTATCTTAGATAAGGAGTAGTTTTGTTATTCAGTGTTCGTCTTTAATGCAGGAATTATTGTACTATCAAAAAAGCAAATACACAGAAATGAAGGCACATGTCTGACTTGAAGGCTTTGTGTTTGAAATGTTTTTCACCGTGTGGCTCACAGGCTATTTGCCTCCGAGTAAATTGAGATATTTGCTTAAAAGGCAGTTTCATAGGCCCCATTCCAGAAGCAAGGGCACTCATTCCAGAAGCAAGGGCACTGCTGGAGAAGGACCCTGAGAAGGGCCCATGCAGGGCTCTGGACAGGGTGACATCAGCAAAATGGCACAATAGGTGCTTCCTACCATTGGCCCCTCAAAGAACACCGATGAACCTACACTAACATGTGATTATCCCCCGAAAGTCCATAGTTTACATTGGGGTTCACTCTTGATGTTGTATCTTCTATGGATTCGGACAAATGTGTAATGAATGACCTGTATCCATCATTATAGAATCATACAGAACATTTTCACTGCCCTAAAAATCCTCGGTGTTGGTTTCATTTCTTTTCTCCCCACTGTGCTGTGTAGTTTATGACATAACAAAAACTTGTTGAATAAATATCTGCACTATATTAAGGTACATTTTTCACTTGATTGTCTCCTAAATCACTGAGTGTTTCACACTGAGAAGAGTCTTGGAGATTATCTGCCTTCCTTTGTTTCTGTTGTCGTTGAGGATGCTGAGGTCGTAAATGGTTAGGGTGCTTGTTCAAGGTCCCACATCTAAAACTTCTGTTTTAAGGAAGGTGTTTTTCCACTATTAAAGGCATTAACAATGGTTTTGCTAATCTATTACTTCTTCTCCTTGTTTCCTAGCCACATCAGTCTGCTCACTATCAGTCCCCGAATAAAACAAATATTTGTACACCTCTGTACCTTTGCTGATGCTGTTCCTGCTTCCTAGCATGTCTTTACTTTCTTCTGCTCAGTCTTCACATCCCATCTCAGTAATGACATCCCGACATAGCCCAATGTATCACTTACTATTCCTCTGAGTTCCAGCAGCATTCCAAATATAACTGGTCAAAGTGTATGCAAGACATTGTCCCCTCTCCTTGCCTGCTAACTGATGATTGCTAGTGATAAGCTGAGGTCTCAAAGGAAACAGATATACAAGCAACACGGGACCCTAACATTTATTCTGAATCTTTCTTATGTAGAACCAGGACCAACGAATTTGCCAAAAGAAAGTAGATTCTCCCTTTGTATTGATTTGTAGCACACTCAGGCCAAGGGACCTTTCTAGTCTTCCAGGCATAGTATTTTATACTGAATTCTGCCCAACTAAAGCCTCCTGTTTGTTTCTGATGGCTGGGCTCAGAAAGATCCCTTTTCTCAAAATGAATGACTTCCTGTTTCCTGTGAAATTTTAACTTTTACATACTGTTCATCTTTCTGCCCCCATGGTATAACAAGGTCTTGCCAATTCAATAATCACAGCACATAAGAACCACATATACAAGGGGCTGGTTACAAGCTACCCTCCCATCAACTAGTAGGTACTCAGTAAGTATCGATTGAATGAATAGATCAGGGAATAAAGGAAAATAACCTATAATTTCACATGGTAGTGAAATGAAAACATCTTTTCCTCTAGACATCAAGGCCCACTCAATATTATTTTAATACCTGAGGTGAGGTAAAAGCTTGCCCTTCTCAAATGAAGTATAAAACTAACAATATTTATTTATAATAGGAACTAAGTTTTCAACATCTTCCCAATCAACTGCTTGGTCTCTAGTCACAACCTACATCAACCCAGGTTGCATATATTTCCTTATTCTTATACTTAACTTTCCTTATAATGTAAGCAATATATACTTAATATGTTCTGTATTTCCTTATTCTTGCACTTAAATGAATGCAGACATAGGCATATTATGTATTTTTGTGTTAAAAATCAGGTTCTCGTCAGTTGGAGAAAATAGTGTACTAGGGTTTAGGGTCACCTCACCTTTAGTGAATGAGCTTCTTATGGTCCCTTGAGAATCCGGAGTGAAGTTTCCATTGATCACATTTCCTACTGAGTCGTCTATCATATTAATCAATGATTTTTAAAGAGTGGGTCTTAGTCTGGATTAATAGAAGACACGTAGCTATCAGGACTAGTGTGAACTTTTTTTAAAAAAATAATTAATGTATTCATTTTTGGCTGCGTTGTGTCTTCACTGCTGCACTCGGGCTCTCTCTAGTTGCAGCGAGCGGGGGCTACTCTTTCTTGCGGAGCGCGGGCTTCTTACCCCGGTGGCCTCTCCCGTTGCAGAGCACGGGCTCTAGGCCCGGGGGCCTCAGTAGTTGTGGCACGTGGGCTCAGTAGTTGTGGCTCACGGGCTTCAGAGCGCAGGCTCAGCAGTTGTGGTGCACGGGCCTAGCTACTCCACGGCATGTGGGATCTTCCCGGACCAGGGCTCAAACCCATGTTCCCTGAACTGGCAGGCGACTCCCAAGCACTGCACCACCAGGGAAGTCCCAGGACTAGTGTGAACTTCTAAACCTCGCTAGAGTGGAGTGTATAGTCCATAAAATCTTCCTCTGTTCTAATATTAATGTGTATGGAAAACTCTCCAGCAAACCTTAATTAATTTATTGATGCCAGGCAATTATTTTCAAAAAATCTGTTTGCAGGGCTGAGATAACTCTCTCTTCAATCATTGACTCATCTATCCAGCCAAATACTTATTGAACTCCTATAACTTACAAATTACTGAGCTTGATGAGTAGACTATAACAACCAAAATAGCAACTGATCAAGGCCCTGCAGGGTACCTGCATGCACTACGCTGAGTGTCTTATGTGACCTTTCATTTACTCATCATAAAAAATTGTATATTCTTAATTCTGCTCAACCAGCTTGAGAAATTAAAGAGTCTATGATCTACGTGCTGTTTGTAAATAGATTTAAAAGCAAATCACATATTTGACGCTCATTTCAACAAAAGGGTGGACACATTCCTAAGGACCTTGGATATGTGAGGAAGGAAATGATGTGTATAATGATCAGAGAGGTGTTATATGATCTGGTTAATAAGTCACACAGCTACAAACACACTGATGTTATAGGGCACCTTAAAGCGCTATATGTACAATTACTGGAAGAATTCAAAGAAAGAAATATTCACCCAGGATTAGGCAATTCGATTGGCTGTCCTCCCTGATTTTGAAAGGCTGGTCCTGAAATTGTAAAGCTGTAATGTGGTTTGTTTCAGTAATATGAGTAAAACATGAACAAGCCTAACTCTTATTTTTAGTCTGGGTCTTAGAAGCATATTTTTTTACCCATTGGCCTACCAGGCTTGCTTTAGCATCAAACAGAAGCTGAAGACCAGAAAGAGTCCAGGTGGCAAGTGTTTGCTTCTAACTTACAGGAGGAAAAGCAACAAGAAAAGAATTTCATTTCCCTGCAAAAACATGGAGCAGCTGCTCCTTGCAGGAAAAAGCACTGGCTTCTGTAGACCATTATACACAGTGTGCATTGTGTGCAAGGCTGAAGTTCTGGAAACTTATAGTGTGTGTGTGTGTGTGTGTGTGTGTGCGTGTGTCTTCAGTCAGCCTCCTTGCTGAATGAGTCACCATGGAGTTGTCATGGGGGAAAGACAGAAAGATGAAGCAGATAAAGCAGCTCCTTGAAGAACCTGTATTTCCACCCACAAGCATGCCAGATATGGTGATCCTCCTTTCTCAGCTTCTTCTTCTTGGAAGGAATTCTTGTTCTTCTGCAGCAGCACATGGCACTAAGGTAAAGGTCGGGTTTTGAAGAGAGTTTTGAGCCTGGACGGTCCACATTTTCGTGGGAGATAACGGGATGTTTTTGACAAAGTGAACAAATGAAAAAATGGTTCCTTGCCCCTAAAATTAGACAGATGTCACAGTCAAGCAAAGGGTGGAAAACTAGTGACCGTCTTGAAGTCATTTTTGCTAAACTAAGCAAACTGAATTTTTAAAAAGTTTTTATATTCTCTTGTTTCATGGTAATTCGATATATTATGCTCCATGAAAAGAAGTTTCCTCAAATCCTAATATATTCTTAATTTGCTCATTATGAAAATGTTCTTCTCTTTGTTTACTGGTTTTTATTATATTATTATATTATCCATCAGAGATCAGTGAAACCCTGCTAGTTAGATAATAAAGTTTAAATCATTTTTATTTCCTGTAATTTTAATTTTGTAATAAATTATTATATAATGTGATTCCCTTTGCAAAATAGCCTCAAACTATTCTGTTGCAGAAGATAAATATATATTATATTATACTATGTGAAATAATATGTAGTAAATATCCATATATTTAAAGATCTGAGTAGCTCCTGGATATTTGCAGCTACACGATTGTTAACCAGAGGTCCATGGATCACCTGCAATTTGGGGCACAACTGGCTTATTTTCCTGAAAATTTGATCCAGAGCATTCATCACCTCCCTTAAAGGATCTGTGATTCAAAAAAGATTATTAATTACTATATTAAATAAATATTTAATACAGCTTATATAGTCTTTACACTGACAGAGCATATTTAAATGCCCTGAGACCTACCAGACAATGCTCACAGGAATTATTATAATTAAGAAAAATGTGTTTTTCCTGCTAAAAAACAAAGTGTCTTTCCCTAAAATCTGTGTTGTAATAAACACTTATACAATGAAAAAGTCTTGCTGGACGTTTTCATCCTTTGTCTTCTGGCAGTTATGGTACCTCTGTGTATTCATGGTGTGTGGTTGATGTTTTATAGATCAGGACTTGGAGTTTCGTAGCTCAAGATTTCCTCTAAAACTGACTGGGTTTGCATCCACACATTTCATAGCTTTGACTGCACAATTTCCTGGTAGATTCCTTGTTGTTTAACTGTATTAAATAATACAGTGATAGATCTCCGAAAAATTTGTCAGAGTGTATATGCAATTTATCTGGTTCTGTCATTCACATTGCCAGGAATGGAAGCCTGGCAATTTTTTTCCTCAAAATAGATTTTCTTAATACATAAACCATAGAAGTGATTTTTCTGAAAAGAATTCTTTTCCCTGAGCTTTTGAGTAGATATTTGTAGAACATACTGATCATTTCTAACATTTAAAAACAGTCATAGGGAAGTAAAATTTCTCTGTTTCAAAACATTGAAAATCTCAGACATTTACTTGCTCAAAATTCTAATTCCTAGTGTATTGTTGGGTGCTGTATTAGGCACCGTATGCTAGACTAGAGAAAATTAAAGGCATCATAGTCCAAATTATTTATTTTATACATGAAGAAACTTCAACTCGGCTCCTATGTTAGCTAAGGGAATCAGAAACCACCCATTTTGGTTCTCTTTTAACTGGCTTCCATGCTCCGATAGATCTGAAGACTCACTCCCAAGGCACTTATGGAACAAGGGGAAAAGATCCAACTGTCCTGTTGGTGGATAACAGTGGAAGCGGCACCACCCGTCTTTTTCCGATCCTTCGTCATAAAGCAGGACACTCTCATTTGCCAGGCAAGCTTCCCCTCTTCAGGGTCCTAGCCCCTCAGATGGCTACGATTAACCTAGACCAACACCCCCTCCACCCTACCCCCACTGGGACTCAAGTAGAACCAACGTCAGAGACTTCAAAGGCTTAAACTACTGTTGTTTTTGAGTTGAGGGTACTGATCATTAGAGCTCCTACATTCAAGCTCAATGAAAGAACGTCAAAACTTATGCATATGTAATCAGGGATGTTAGAAAGCTTATTTTGGAAAACGCTGAGGCTTATTAAATGTGTACCGCACCTCTTTTCACACTAAAAATTTGACAACTGTCTCACAGGATTAAATATAAAGTTATCCACCATGAGAAGGAAGGCAGCCTCGCAGATAGGAAATAGCAACAGTTTTGGAGTCGTTCAGGAATGGATTGAATCCACTTAAGGATTGTTTCATCCTTGGTCAAATTGCTTAATCTACCTGAACCTCAGTTTTTTCATCTGTTAAACAAGACAATGTGGGGATGAGTAGCATTTACATCAAATGGCTCTTGTGAGTGTCATATTATTACATGATATTTAGAAGATATACAGCTCATGGTAGGCACTCAATAAATAGTCATCAGAGCTCATCCCATATACCCAACAGTCACGATTCTTTGTAGGGTAAGGAAAAAAGTCTCTTAAAAATGTGTTTATATGTCATAAATTAATATCAAAACTGGAAAGGCAGAGCAGACTACTGGACTGGTACTTTAATAGTATTCAAGAAGATCATTACAAGTAACACGTAAAATGGACATCCTTAAAAATACACACTACTATATATAAAATAGATAACTAATAAGGACCTACTCTAGCACAGGGGACTCTACTCAATACTCTGTAATGACCTATATGGGAAAATAGTCTAAAAAAGAGTGGATATATGTATATGTATAACTGATTCACTTTGCTGTTCACCTGAAACTAACACAACATTATACTCCAATAAAAAATTTTAAAAATCTTTGTAGCTTCTTTAGATTAACTTTGATTTTCTGTCTTGCTTAGAGCCAATAATAGTAATAGCAGCAGTAAAACATAACTCATTTTGGGGGGGGTAGCTAATATAAATGTCATTCTACAAATTCTGAAAGTCAGATGCAAACAAAATGAGTTTTTATAACTACAGCTCAACCTGTAAATAAGAACATTTGCAGAAACATCATTGTTAAGTTTTTTTTTTTTTTTTTTTTTTTTTTGCGGTACGCGGGCCTCTCACCGCTGTGGCCTCTCCCGTTGCGGAGCACAGGCTCCGGACGCGCAGGCTCAGTGGCCATGGCTCACGGGCCCGGCCGCTCCGCGGCATGTGGGATCCTCCCGGACCGGGGCACGAACCCGTGTGCCCTGCATTGGCAGGCGGACTCTCAACCACTGCACCACCAGGGAAGCCCTGTTAAGTATTTTTTTAAACAAGCTAAACACACTGTGAAAATAAAATTGCATAAATATATGCCTAGGAAACAAAAGTAATAGCTCGTGGTGTTCTTAGAGCCTGGTAAAATGCTTTCAGTAAATTGTGTTATATTTGCTTTATAATAGGAAAACTCAGAGCAAGTTAAACTAGTTATGTGACTAATGACATAAACAATTGACATTATTCTGTCTGAATTCTGTCTAATCATGCCTAATTGACATATTATATGGGTTTTTTTAATCAGCAAGAAGAAATTAGTAGGAACTGTTGGGATTTACTAAAAATATGAGCTCTGTTTGATCTTTCCACCTTGTTCCACTTTTCTCTCCTCCCTCCCTCTTTCCCCTCCTTCTTCTCCCACCTCCTCTTCTTCCTCCTTTTTCTCATCATCAGTATCCTAATAATCCAATATTATTCGAGAAAGGTTGTTTCATGCAATTAAGTATGTACCTGGATTCCATCTTTCTAAAATGCAGCAATCCTAGTTAATTCCAATACAAGGCTCAGTAGGTACTGAGTAAACACTAGTTAATGACTGATAAGAATAGAAATAGAATCTTAACTTAAAAAAATTTTTAATTTTAATTTTTTATTGAAGTATAGTTGATTTACAACATTGTGTTAGTTTTAGGTGTACAGCAAAGTAATTCAGTTTCTTTTATACATTTCTTTTATATATTCTTTTTCATATTCTTTACCGTTATGGTTTGAATATAGTTCCCTGAGCTATACAGTAGGTTCTTGTTGTTTATCTATTTTATATGTAGTAGTTTTTATCTGCTAATCCCAAACTCCTCATTTATCCCCACCCCGCTCTTTCCCCTGTAGAAACTGTAAGTTTGTTTTCTATGTCTGTGAGTCTGTTTCTGTTTTGTAAATAAGTCAGTTTGTATCATATTTTAGATTCCCCGTATAAGTGATATCATGTGATATTTGCCCTTCTCTGTCTGATTTACTTCACTTACTATGATAATCTCTAGGTCCATCCATGTTGCTTCAAATGGTCTTCTTTCATTCTTTTTTTTTATGGCTGAGTAGTGAGAACCTTAGCTTTGATGGATAATATACTTATTGTTCTTTTCAGTTGATGTTTAAGTACATTGCCTCAGCAGTGACAAGTGCAGTTGCACTGAACTCACTCAGAAGAGCTCTGTGCTTGGGGTATAATGCTCGGTAATTGCTGTCTTGAAATCTTAATACTTTTATCTTTGAACCTGTGTTCTGAAGGGAGCACGTGCTGGGGGCTTCGAGACTGGCTCCCATGTGGTTCTGCCTGTCTCACCTCCTTCCCCCTTCCTGGGATGGATTCTTGGCTACCTGGTGCCTGGGCCACCCCTGCCCACTCTCAGTCGAGGCAGCAACTGACAGGACGGCTTGGTTGGGAGGAAGCCCCCATTTTGCCATTGCCTTCCCCTGTCTGGGGGCCTGGATGTGGGCACCTGGATGGTCAGTGTCTGCATGCGCCTGAGGAGTCTGGGAGGGGAGCAGCACTGGGTGCTCTGGTCCATCCCCTTCCAGGTACTGCCCAGTGCCCACGTAGGTACTGTGTCCTGGGAGGAGGCTGCAGTCCCTGAGGGTTGGTGGTCGGCTGTGGGTTGGGGTAGAGGACCTGGTGGGAAGGGAAGATTGATTCCCCCATTCAGCTGGGACTCTGCGTTTTCAATGTGCATTGGACCTGGCAGATTACATAGCGGGCCCTGGCTTTAGTGTCATTATTCGTGTACTACTTACTGAGTATTCTGGTTATACAGAGACATCTCTGGATTAAACCATAAAGAAACTAAGAGTTTCTTTCCAAATCTAGCTAAGCATTCAGTAATAGATGCTGTTTGTCTAAAAATTGATTCCTAATATTAAGAGACTGCCCTGGAAGAGTTTAATTTTCTTTTAAGTTTGACTACCTTCATTTCATATCAATTCTAAATACCATTTAAACTTGACTAGCAATATTTTTGTGCACCCAAAGTATCTGAGTATCTTTACAAAGCATTGTTAAATTGAAAAGTACTTGGGGCCAGGTGACACTGATTAGAGAAGAGGGGATTAAAAAAAAGAAAAAGAAAAGGAGAAAGAGGAGATGGAAGTGAAAATGGATTAGAAATCGAGGAATGAGGAATGATATCAGAAAGATGGCAGCGTAGGAGGCTCTAGCCCTCGGGTCCCCAAGGATACAGGGAACCTGCTGGATATTAGGGCACCAGGTCGGGGGAGAAGCAGGTGGAAAGAGTCTGGAGGTAATACAGCTAATAACAACTGGATCTACTGAGGGCTTACCACATGTCTGGCACTGTCTAGATACACAACATATGTGAATCCATTTCATGCTCATCAGAACTATGAAGGAGAAGCCATTATGATTCCAATATTGTGGTAAAGGGAGCAGAGACTCAGAGAGATTAAATGATGTGCTCTAGGCTACACAGCAAGGAGGCAGCAGAACAAGAGTCTAATCCAGGCACTTGGGTCTGGAGACCAAACTTCTAATCATTATTCCATAGACGAGTTCTGTTTGGAGTCTGGGTTTGGAGTTTGAGATGGCATTTGGGCTGCCCATGTAGGAGTAGTGAAATGACAGAGATCAGCTTCAGTAGTGATAGCAACATTTTAGTTTTTATTTCACTTACTGACAGAAAAATAACTGGAGGATTCAGGGGGGAAAAAGCATGAAATGAAAATACCAAAGAACTTTTGGTCTGATAGTATCTTAACATTTGTACATAACATTCTGTACTTTGCAAAGTGTTTTCAGGGGTACTATCTCATTTATTTTGCAAGATGACTTGGCAAGACAAGTATTATTGTCCCCACTTTACACAGATGAGGAAATTGAAGCTTGGAGAGATTGTGATCTCCAAGCCCAGATAGCTTATAAAATGGAGATTCAAGTCTTCAGAATTCTTCCCACTAAGGATTAATTAGTAGGGGGAAAATTGTGAAGAGTGAAATATTTTCTAATCGGTTGAAACAGTTCATTACAGATCATTTTCTTCTCACTGATATCACTTTCAAGTGGCTGCTGTGTCATGTGTACTTTATTAATTGAAATTGTATCAGCCAAAACAGTGAAAAATTACAATATATGAGAAGGAAGCTTGTGGATACTAGATAGGATTTAATCCAACTGATTCACCAGAAAAGCCATCTGGATACTGGTGTCCATTATTTTACTTCTTTTCTGGGCAGCTCTTGCTAGATTCACTTTAAACAATGGTCTCTCAGTATATTTTGTTCTTGAGTCAACATTTAAGAAACAGTATTTGGGGCTGGGCCTTGCCTTTGAATTTTAAAGAGGGAGTAAGGGGGAAGCAAACAGGCTGACTCATTTTCCAGAATTATACACATTGAAGAGAGCAGCACAAAGGCGTGTACCACTCCTGACATCTGCAGTGAGCACTGGAGGAAAGGATTCTTGGCATATATCAGCCAACACAATCACCCTCACTTTCACTGGCTAGAGACTGGCTCTTTTTGTTCCCTGTTTCTGCCGAGGTTATATTTTCGTAGCCCTTAGACTCTCAACAGGCATGTCAAAAAACAATATTAAGAGATTGAAACTTAGTATTTGTTTTCCCGGGAGCTCTATGAAGTAGGATAGGATTAGGCGATGCTGCAAAATTGAAGATGACAAGATGGTGAAGTTAATATGTTTTCTCTCTGTCAACATGAAGCTGAACTAGCCCCCTCGAATCAGATTTATAAAATAGTGACGTCAGAGGATCTTCCAGAGCCGATGAAGACATTAATCAACTAATGAATGGATGTACTGTGCTCTGTGCAGAGCTGAGATGACAGTGGGAAGCGAGAGAGACACAGCCCTTGTCCACAGGAAGTTTCCAGCTTAATGGGAAAGATACACAGTTAAACAAGGAAGTGCCCGTTGAGCATGCCAACCACTGGTCACCTCGCCCTCTCATTATCCCATCAAGTGACTGGACAGCCCTCAATGTATAAGGTCCTGGAATATGCCCTTAAGTTAAAGCTCAGTATTGTGTGCTTGACATGTGGGGAAAACTGGGAGGACCTTGAGTGGCAGAGCTGCAAGTTTCCCTACTCTGCTCCCACAGATGGGGTCCCCCAGCCAAGCAACTTCACTCCTTGCAGGAGCCAGGCACAGGGCTTGTTTATCCCTCAGGAGCAGGTTTCTGGCAGCCCCCAGAATTATTCAAACAAGCCAATCTCATCCTCCCCCTGGAACCAGGGGTCACCCACCCTCTTGTTACTACAAAACCTGCCTCTCCCAGCCTCTGGTTGATCACCCTGTTCCAGAGCGCACCCCCAGGGTGGCCCTGCATGGCACGGTGTCCTTTTCTTTTGGGCTGGGAGTATATGTGACTAGTAAATGACTGCCAGTCCCATCTGTCCAGTTTGGGTGTTGCAAATTGGGTTGAAATCATTGGGTGAGAGTCCCTCCCTCACCTATGGAGTAAAGAGGAGGCAATCAAAACAAAGGTACTTAGACATTGAGTTAAAGTTTGGTTTCCTCTTATATCCACTTACTGCAGGGAGCTGAGCTGTGAAATGGTTGATATAAATGTCGACTACTCTTTTATTTTTTTAGATATGTTGCGACTTTAAAGGTTTTTTTTGTGTTTTTTTAATTTAATTTTTATTTTATATTGGAGTATAGTTGATTAACAATGTTGTGTTAGTTTCAGGTGCATAGCAGAGTGATTCAGTTATGCATATACATGTATCTATTGTTTTTCAAATTCTTTCCCCATTTAGACTATTACAAAATATTGAGCAGGATTCCCTGTGCCATACAGTAGGTCCTTGTTGGTTATCTATTTTAAATATAGCAGTGTGTACATGTCGACTACTCTTTGAAGCAGTTGAACAGCAAACACAGAACAATAGAAACTAAATGCTGCTGTACACCTTCCCTCAAAACCTTATCTTCATGGACTTGGAGATGGCTCAACAAGAATGAAACTTATTCGTCGATTCGTGTTATTAGTCTGAGCTAAAAACTGATAGAAGACTTTGTAGATGTTAAAGAGGCAGAGATTGAAATTTCATATTGCTCAGTTCGAATGTTTGGCTTACTTGGGAGGTTCAACTTTTCATCTGTCAATTTTCAATCGTCGCATTGATTTAATAAGCCTTGCAGAAAATTATTCATCTTTGTGTGAGAAGTCTACTGAGGATAGTTGACACACATTTATAAAGCATGTCAGTATAAAAATGAGTTGGTTCATGCATGCAGCAATACTACAACTTGTTTTCTTGAAGCAATAATTCTCTGACTAAGGACAGACTCATCACTTATCATCTCATCTTAATTAACGTATATTTTCATTTCAGTTAAAAGCAAACAAATCACAGTCTGGCAACCCTGGGAATGGATGTGTCTCAAGTCAGATGCTTGCAGTGTTGGTTTGGCCACGTGCCATGGTGCCCATGACAATGGTGATGTGAAATTAACCGCAACAGTTTTTACTGCACTGCACAAAGAAGAACTGGAATAAAAATATGGAATCGTATGAAAAAGGAACCGAAACAGCCATACTGTGTCACTGAATAGAGTTGGAAATGGTGAATCATAAATTTTAACCCCATGGTTATCCTAGTACAGTAAGTGGTGACAAGGATTATTATTGAGATATCACCAAGATGACCCCTTGATCTCCATCTCACTTTTTGAGGCCAGGCTGTATGAAATTCTACTTGGAGAGATTAAATTTCTATCCTCTCTTGGCATGTTTAATTCTCAGGGTATTAGATGGCTATTTTTATTTTGCCTTAAAAAATATTTTATTGAAGTATAGTTGATGTACAATGTTGTGTTAATTTCTACTGTACAGCAAAGTGATTCAGTTATACATATACATACATTCTTTTTCATATTCTTTTCCATTATGGTTTATCACAGGATATTGAATATTGTTCCCTAGCTGGCTATTTTATTAAAGGAGTCAGTGGGTGATAAGAAAGGAAAGGGAAATCTCAAAGGGAAAAACAGGATGATGGTGAGAGCAAGGAAGCTCTAATATCAAATTTTACCCACTTTAACAGTCTGGAGACATCCCAGATGAGAAAATGGAAAGAAAGAAGGCGTTTTGAAATTTGATAGGACATAATAGTCATAGTCACCACATACAAAGTCTGCTGAGGGACAGATAGTATACTAGAGCAAGGAAGATCTAATATCAAATTTTACCCACTTTAACAGTCTGGAGACATCCCAGATGAGAAAATGGAAAGAAAGAAGGGGTTTTGAAATTTGATAGGACATAATAGTCATAGTCACCACATACAAAGTCTGCTGAGGGACAGGTAGTATACTAGATATTTATATATACCAGAGCAATAAGGTTCTTGAACTTGACTGCACAATGGAATCACTGGGGGAGCTTAACAAAGAATAGTGATACCTGGGTGTCCCCTAGAGATTCTGATTTTATTGGTCTAGGATGAGGCTTGAGCATCTGGGTTTTTAAAAGCTTCCCAGGTGATGCTAAATTACAATGAAGTTTGAGAACCACTCAATTCAGTTCTCCCCACACCTTAGAAGGCAGGTATTATAATCCAACTTTATATAGTGACACAAGTAATATTGAGAAGGTAAATACATTATCCAAAGTCATGCAGCCAGTGAGTGTCAAAGCAAGGGCTGGAATGCTGCTCTGCCCAACTCCAGAGTCTGGGTTTTTCCACAAGCTGTTCTGCTCTCTGATGGATTCTGTTAGAGATCAGGGCAGGGAGAGGAAGGAGGCCCTGCCCTGGGTGAATGAGGGTCGATGATATTCACCTTTTATACTAGACATGGAGTGTGCATGTGAAAACTGGGACTCCAGAAGCTTAAAAAAAGGCTGCTAACATTTTACAGGCCGATATTCCCAAGTTAAACTGATTTTCTATATTTAGAGACATTTGAGCTGAGGTTGGTTCTCTGAGCTCCTTGAGTGAAAGAAAAGAAAGGTTATATTGGAATTATGCTTCAAAGATTGAAATTGGTTCTCTTCTGTTTCATGAATGAATTGCAATGAATATATTTGGCATTTTATAATTTTTCTTACCACTCCCATTATCTTTCCTCTAGCTCACTTTTCAAGTGACAGAGTGATTTACTGACTGTCTTTTAGAAGTTCCATTTCACTGAACAAATGGTGAATCTAAAAATCTGCCACTTGACCTCACACTGACTCAGATATTCAAAAGATTCATTTGATTAAAAAGAACTCACGGAAATGGAAGCCAATAAATGTTAGATTGTAAGGAAATTGAAAACATTCCAAGATTTGTTCTTTTAAAAATCAGTGGGAAGCAATCCAAACTACATTTTCTTTTAGGACGACCAGAGGCTGGGTTTGCTTTCTATTTGTAAAGTACATGTTTTTTTTTGGCCACATTTGTCTGTCTGACATTGACTTCACTCATCTTCACCCAACGAAACCAAAACACATTAGCGCATTTCAAGAAATACTCTCAATAAACATATTTACTCTTCCTGCCAAAATCCAGAGCAGGTTACATACAGGGGGACTTGAATGTGTAAAACAAGCATATATTTGAAGGAGGAGCCTCAAAGTAAAATTAAACTTCTGTGTTCTTTTAGGAATTATTTAGTCAAGAAAGGTCTGATAATTACTCATAAAAGCAAAAGACTAGAAATAGCCCAAATGATCCTCTATAAAGGACAGGTTGAAAAAATTATGAAAAATCCTTACTGTGCAGCCTGCATTGTGTTAAAGTTTTTAGGTACAATAATGGTATTGTGCTTATGGGAGATAATTTTCTTGACTCATAATATTAGTAATAAATATTGCACGATTTAGTGTTGAAATATCGCATCTGTAACTTTAAAAGTTTTTAGCTAAAACAAAAACAATAACCCATTTCAAAAAAACAGCAAAACACAACAAACAAGAGAACCTCAAAAGGGGTAAACTAAGTATGACAGAAATCTTGATAAATTTTTAACTCTGAGTGGTGGGTCTATGGGAGTTTATGATGTTGTTCTCTCTATTTTTATGTATGTTTGAAAATATTCAAAATAGAAATATTTAAACACTGGTAGACCCAGGCTTCTGCCACTTGGTGAGGGATATATAACCAAGAGTTTACATTTTTGTTTATGTTTCAGTATCCTTATGCAACAAAAAGGATTGTTAGACATGGAAATAGGCCACTTAATATAGTATCCAGCTTTGGCTAACTCTATGTGCATGGAAATATTCCCTAGCTCAGGATAAGTAACTGTGGCCTCATGGAAGAGTTGGGCTACAAACCCCATAAATGGAGACTGCTCTAGTTCACACTGGTCTCAGGGAACATTACTTACAGCTTCACTACCTAAAGTAGCTCCTTAACTGACATGACTCAGTTTAGATGGGCTGGGATTCTAGCAAAATGAGGTCTCATTATTTTAATACTCTTAGTAAGATTGGAAAGGAGATATTCAAATATCTGAAAGCTGCCAAAAAGGGCTTTCTCCAGGGTTGGTCTTAGGTAAAATTTGAAAGAAGGTACTAGTTTGCCTCTGAAAACCTTTCATTCCCAAGTTGGGTCTTACAGGACCCTTTTTACACTGAATCCTCATACTTATTTTTTTTATTCTGCCTCTTCCTATGCAGCGCTCAACGTGCATTTTGAGGGACTGCAACTGGGTCTACCTCCTTTGTTGGTGCCATGCCATGGTCCCAAGCACTCAGCACTTGGTTCCACTCTGCTGTCTCCCTGCTTACTTTATCCTATCAATATCTACTTTTAATTGGGAGACCAAGGTGTGAAATAAGTGCAATTTGGGGGAATGGAATTTGAGTCCTAAATTAAACTTGGGGCACTGGAAAGGAGCTAAAAGCAACCCAGGCAGGTTGTACCTCTGACTCCCAGCAGAGACAAACGCAATCCTTCCAGAGGGAAATCATCCTCATGTATGGCCTCCAGTTTCCCCATAGGTTAAGGTCAACTAAATATGAGCTCCTAATAAAAAAAAAATCAAACACACCAGTAAATAAATCACCATGAATGAAATTCAACAGAAACAACAAAAATTAGGTTAGGACTCCAAATTTTGGATTTTGGCGTCATCAGAGACAGAATATAAATATCAATTTGGAATTTGTTTAACAAACTGAAGGGTAAAAATTTTTTTTAAAAATCAATAAGAGGTTATCCAAAATGACCAGTGACATATAAGTATGAGAATACAACATGATCAAGTTCGGTTAATCTCACAAACACAATGTAAAGTAGTGCAGACATACTATGGACAACAGTTTGGCTATTTCTTATAAGGCCATATGTGTGCTTACAATACAACCTAACAATTGCACTCTTGGGCATTACTCCAGAGAAATGAAACCTTTATTCATAACAGCCCCACCCTGGGAACAACTAAAATGTCCTTCAATGGGTGAATGGTTGAATATATGTATATTCATACCATGGAACACTTCTCAGAAATGAAAAGGAAGAAACTATTGATGTGTGCAACAACTTGGATGGCTCTCAAGGAAATTATGTTGAGTCAAATAACCAATCCCTGAAGCTTACATAGTATATGATTCCATTCAGGTAACGTTTGTTTGTTTGTTTGTTTTTTGCAGTACGCGGGCCTCTCACTGTTGTGGCCTCTCCCGTCGCGGAGCACAGGCTCTGGACATGCAGGCCCAGCAGCCATGGCTCACGGGCCCAGCCACTCCACGGCATGTGGGATCTTCCCGGACCGGGGCACGAACCCGTGTCCCCTGCATTGGCAGGCGGACTCTCAACCACTGTGCCACCAGGGAAGCCCCAGGTAATGTTTTTTGACACGGCAACGTTGTAGAGAGCAGATTAGTTGTTGCCAGGGGTTAGAGAGGGGTTGGACAGTGGGTAGGAAGGAGGCAGTGGTGGCTGCTAAAGGATAGCACGAGGGGTTCCTGTGGTGATGGAATTGTTCTGTCTTGAATATGATAGTGGTCACATGAATCTACACATGTGATAAAATTTTTTAGAATTAAATACACACACATGTAAAATTTGCAAAATTTGAATAAGATGCATGGATTTTATCAACATCAGTTTCCTGGTTGTATTATTGTACAACAGTTACGCAAGGGACTTCCCTGGCAGTCCAATGGTTAGGACTCTGCACTTCCCCTGCAGGGGGCATGGATTCGATCCCTGATGGGGGATCACGCAAGCCGTGCGGCCGAAAAAAAAGATAGTTATTCAAGATGTGACCATTAGGAGACACTAGATGACGCATATACAATATTTCTCTGTATTATTTCTTCTCACTTCATGTGAATGTACAATTATCTCCAAATTGAAAGGTTAATTAAAAACAAAATATAGAGGTCATTTCTAAAGCAATAAAAATGTAAAGTACATTGGCATAAATCTAACACAATTAATGCATGGTCTGTATGGACAAATTTGTTAAACTGTATTGAGAGACACTAGGTAAGAACTAAATAAATGGAAAGATAATTCACATTCATGGAGGGAAAGACTTACTGTCATAAAGATATTAATGGAGGTAGAATCCAATAAAATTCCAATAATAATCCCAGTGGGATTTGTTGAGGATGGTGATAAACTGATTCTAAAATTTAGATTCAAGTTCATAGGTCCAAGAATACTTAAAATACCTCTAAAGAGGAATAAGATAGAGAAGCTTACTCTACAAAATTTGAAGACTTTCTGTAAAGCCATGGTAATCAGTATCATGTAATTATGGTCAGGCATTGGCAAATGGCCTAATGAGAAAAGGTATATATGCAAATTTCTTTATAATTGTGCAGGCATTATGAATTGCTGGGGAAAGAACTGACTGTTAATAAATTGTGTTGGGCACTTGGTTATCTAATGAAAAACTGAAATTGGATTATTACTTTATACCTTTCACAAAATTAAATACTCAAGTATGAAAAGTTTTAGAATATAAGAAATCTTTTTAGGACAGAGAGGTAGGGAAGAATTTCTTAAACATGATACAAAAAATACCATCATAGAAGAAAAGATTGATAAATTTGATGAAATTAAAACCAAGAACTTCAGTTCAAGACACTACAAAGAAAATGAAAGTAAAAACTCAAACTGGCAGCAAATGTTTACAATATATGAAACCAATAAAGTATCAGTAATCAGGACACATAAGAGCTACAAACCAGTAAGGAAATGTCAACTCAGTAGAAAAATTAGTAACATACATTAATAGACATTATATAGAAAAGGAAATACAAATGTCCAATAAACTTATAGAAAGATGCTCAATCTTATGAGTAGTCAGAAAATGCCAATTAAGTCAACAATGCAATACCATTTTATATCACTAGATTGGAAAAAGCAAAGAAGTCTGTTGATATGCATTAGTGAGAATGTGGGGTAATGGGCGATTTTTACACACTCCTGGTATAAAAAATGTCAATTGCTACAATCATTTTGGAATGCAATTAGGTACTATCTGGTATAGTTAAATATTCACAAAGCCTGTGTGACAGCAATTCCATTCTTAGAATACACTCTAGAGAAACTCTTGGGTGTCAAAATTCTCTTTACAACCTTGTATGTAAAATCAAAAAAGGAAGTCAACATAAATGGTCAACGATAAGCAAAAAGTTTGGCGACTTCTTTAAAAAAATTATACATACTCCTACCATATGATCCAGCAATTGCTTTCCTTGGTATTTACCCCAAAGAGTTGAAAACTTACATCTGCACAAAAATGTGTGCAGACATGTTTATAGTTTTATTCATAATTGCCCAAAATTGGAAGCAACCAAGGTGTCCTTCAATAGGTGAATGGATAAATAAACTGTGGTACATCCAGACAATGGAATAGTATTCAGCATTAAAAAGAAACGAGCTATCAAGTTATGAAAAGACATGGAGAAAACAAACTTAAATGCATATTACTAAGTGAAAGAAGCCAGTTTGAAACAGCTACATACTCTATGATTCCAACCATGTGGCAGTTTCGGAAAAGGCAAAACGATGGAAAACAGTAAAAACATCAGTGAGCTCTAGGGGTTGGTAGGAGGGATGAACAGGCAGAGCATGGAGGATTTTTAGGGCAGTGAAGCTATTCTGTTTCATACTGTAATGGTGGGTACATATCATTACACATTTGCCAAAACTCATAGACTGTACAACAGCAAGAGTGAACCCTAATGTAAACCATGGACTTTGGGTGATAATGATGTGTCAGTGTAGGTTTATGGATTATAACAAATGCCAGGATGCTCTCAGTAGGAGAAGCTATGCACATGTGTGGGAACCAGGGGGTGTGTGGGAACTCTGTACCTTACAATCAGTTTTGCTGTGAACCTAAAACTGCTCTAAAGACTAAAGTAGTAATATATATCAATGTTAAGTTCCCAACTGAACTGTGATTATGTAAGAGAATGTCGTTTTTTACAGGAAGTATACCCTAAGGTATACAGTGGTAATAGGGCATCAGGTCAGCAACCCACTCCCCAATTTCAATAATTCAGGAAAAAAAATTGTACTTGTAGTTTTCCTTTAAGTTTGAGATTGTTTCAAAATTTAAAAAAAATTTTTGTTTAATGAAGCTGGTCCCTATCAGTGTTCTTAATGGGAAGTTTCAGTGTTTAGTTTTTTGTCTGCTCATTTCCCGAAGTTAGAGGTATGCAGACTCCTAGTCATTCTTAAAATCTGCGAGGCCCCAAGGGAGCAATTACCCTCAATCTGTTGTTCACTTCCTAAGGCCACGTTTCCTTCAGGGCTGACTCAGGCTGCTGACCCAGTGAGTAAGAGTCTCCCCCAGGAGACAAGTTATAAAAGGCCATCTGTCCAGGTGCACTTTTTTTTTTTTTTTTAAAGGTTTCCATTTCTGTGTTCTAGAATACAGGGCTGTCAGATACAGGTACAAAGGCATTTCGGGCCATTCCCAGGCAGGCAAAATAAGGGAGGGTCTCACACAACACAATTCCCCAAGAACACAATTTTCAGCATTTCCCTACCACTCTCCCTCTTGGTAAGGCTTCCCTGTCTGTGCCACTTTTTTCTGTCCACCAGCCCAATTCAGACGACCCCACCCTTCTAAGCAGCCAGACCCCTATGTTGGCCACTGATATTCTATATTTTTTGAACTCTCTAGGTTTCTATTCTTTTTTTTTTAGTGTAAACATATAAAAATTTTAATGGATTAAAACATGCTAAATCTGGGCTTACTGCATACTTGCTACAGAAATAAAATATACAGTCATCTCAGAAAAGTTAAAACTATTGAAACACAACCTAATTTATCAGGAAGGATAAACTGGAAAGATTCTGAATTGTAGTATCAGGTAAAGAAGTGTGATGTTCCCTCTTAAGTAAACACTGACATCTCTGAAAGCTAATTATTTTTACACCAAGTAACTTGAATATATTTGGAAAAATTATAGTTCCACAAGGTCAGAACATATTACTATAAGGAAAACAATTTAGCATGTATATTTCAAAACAGAGATACTTCGCCCAAGCTTCTCCTTGGTGTGGAAATGTGCCAAAGTTGTGAATTTGGGCTGAAAAAAAGGGTGCCTCTTGTCAGGTATGTTTTTTCACATGTGCAAATTGTTCAATGGCCTCTGCCCTGGGAGAGGGCATTAACTCATTGGGGTATAGTTGATTTACTATGTTGTGTTAGTTTCAGGTGTACAACAAAGTGAATCAGTTATACATATACATATATCTACTCTTTTTTAGATTCTTTTCCCATATAGGTCATTACAGAGTACTGAGTAGAGTTCCCTGTGTTATAAAGTAGGTCCTTATTAGTTACCTATTTTATATATAGTAGTGTGTATATGTCAATCCCAATCTCCCAAATTCTCCTTCCTCCCCTTGCCCCTTACCCCCTGGTAACCATCAGTTTATACTGGGTTTCTATTCTTAATCAAGATTTACCTTTTAATATAAATTAAGTTTAATAGAAGCAGAATGAATGTAAACTGGATTTAACTCTAGAAATGTCTCTGGTGTGGGGTTGGGCTGCTTCCTACCTGGTGGGAGAGCCTGTAGGAAGGTAGAGAAACACTGGGTTGGGTTTATGGCCCTGGCTATTTTTTGTTTGTTTGTTTGTTTTTTAATTGAAGTGTAGTTGATTTACAATGTTGTTAGTTTCTGGTGTACAGCAAAGTGATTCAGTGATATGTATGTAAGACCTGTTGTTTATCTATTTTATACATAGTAGTTTGTATCTCCCCATCCCAAACTCCTAATTTATCCCTCCCTCCCCTTCCTCCTTGGGTAACCATAAGTTTGTTTTCTACATCTGTAACTCTATTTCTGTTTTGTAGATAAGTTCATTTGTACCTTTTTTTTAAAGATCCCACATATAAGTGATATCATATGATATTTGTCTTTCTCTGTCTGACTTGCTTCACTTAGTATTATAATCTCTAGGTCCATCCATGCTGCTGCAAATGACATTCTTTTATATGGCTGAGTAGTATTCCATTGTATATATAGACCACATCTTCTTTATCCATTCATCTGTTGATGGATACTTAGGTTGCTTCCATGTCTTGGCTATATTGTAAATAGTGCTGCAATGAACATTGGGGTGCATGTGTCTTTTCGAATTAGACTTTTCTTCAGATATATAGGGCCCTGGTTTTTAATGTAGCCACCGCTAGTAGGAGGATTCATTACTCCTGTCATCACTCAAGCCTTCAGAAAAGAGTTATTTAACTTCATGGTTAAAACTTAGATGCATTTGACTGTTTAAGGGATGGAACAGTGTTTGGGCAAAAAGAGCTCTTTGTGGCTGAGGGCAAATTTCAGGATAGAAAAAAAGGGAAAGTTGGTCATGAGAGGTAAACTGACTCTTATCTTTGTTATGTTTTCAAAATTTTCTACAATTGGTATGCAGTATTTTATAATCAAGAAAATAATAAAAATATACAGTGACTCTATAGATATATGTCCCAATAATGAGTTGAAGAATGAGAGTTTCAGGTCATATGGAATCCCATAAGGAAGTCATTTTGGAAAAGTATCTGCTACTCTTCTTCTTGTTCTAATTTTCCATCTTCTCTAAGTATAATAGATGTACAAGCACCTTTGCTCTTGAAAAATAAAATCAAACTTGTTCCATTTGCAATAAGGGTGCCCATTGATGCCAGTTTTGAGGGTGTGATTGACAATCGAAAATTAATTCAGTATAGATTTAATGGTAACTTTAATAAGAAATTGTGTTATTTGCTACAGAAATTAGTAGTGTACCAATAATGTGGTGAATGGCTGCCAAATTTTCCTTGAAAGGTGTGATGTATTTGCTTCTAAGTATACAAGCAAGTCACTATTTTGAATTAATTTTGCACTACTTTTACTTACAGTCTTTTCTTTCTTTTCCTTTTTTTAAAGTTGATCAAAAATTAATAATATCATTCAATTGGAGCATTAATATTGCATAAGAAGGGAAGGAAGTTTGCAAACTTAAAGTTAGTTTAAATGTAACTCTTGAGTTGGCAGGAGACTTACTATTAATTATTTAGGGGCTTTCTGAGTTTTTTAATTGAAATCTTAGTCACTGTTTAAAATGTATCATTTATAGTAATTATTTCAGTTACTCATTCACTATTTATTCATCACACTTACTTAGGATCTCTGCTATGTGCAATTTATTCCTTGGTAAATAAGAATTGGTGCTTGTCTTCAGAGAGGTTCCAGTGTAGTAGAGGACGTAAGATGCATATGAGAAATACTATAAAAATTAGAAAGTGATAAGCCCAGCAAGAATCAAGATAGGTTAAGTGGTGGTAGTGTAGTAAGTGTAGTGGGGAAAGAGATGGTAAGGTCATTCTCAGGGCAAGAAGAAAATGGTAAAGGGAAAGAAGGCAAAGGACCCAAGGTCTGATTTGAGAACAGGGAGTAGGGGCTACAGCTTATACAGAGAAACTGCTACTGGCCTCTAACCACTATGGTTTATATAAAGTCAATCATAGATTTGTGGGTTTTATGGTTCCTGTTCCATAATCTACCTTTGGTCTTTTCTGGTAATAACATGCTTTGGGCATGGGTGAAAAGAACCAATTCCTCTCCCTACTTGAAAATTTTGTTCTATGGGGAACAGGCAATCATATAGTATTCAGCCTTTCTGTCCTCAAAGATGGGCATGTGACCCAAGCCAGAGTTCCTCCCAGGGATTTTTTTGAGTTGAGACTAAGGAAAGTGAGCCAGTTCTTCTCTGGTGTCATTCTGATGTATTTTATTTTATTTTATTTTATAACATCTTTATTGGAGTATAATTGCTTTACAATGTTGTGTTAGTTTCTGCTATATAACAAAGTGAATCAGCTATATGTATACATATATCCCCATATCTCCTCCCTCTTGTGTCTCCCTCCCATCCTCCCTACCCCACCCCTCTAGGTGGTCACAAAGCACTGAGCTGATCTCCTGGTATGATGCAGCTGCTTCCCACTAGCTATCTATTTTACATTTGGTAGTGTATATATGTCCATGCTACTCTCTCACTTCCTCCTATCTTACCCTCGCCCCTCCCCGTGTCCTCAAGTCTATTCTCTACATCTGTGTCTTTATTCCTGTCCTGCCACTAGGTTCATCAGAACTTTTTTTTTTTTTTTTTTTAGATTCCATATATATGTGTTAGCATACGGTATTTGTTTTTCTCTTTCTGACTTACTTCACTCTGTATGACAGACTCTAGGTCCATCCACCTCACTACAAATAACTCAATTTCGTTTCTTTTTATAGCTGAGTAATATTCCATTGTATATATGTGCCACATCTTCTTTATCCATTCATCTGTCAGTGGACACTTAGGTTGCTTCCACGTCCTGGCTATTGTAAATAGTGTTGCAATGAACACTGTGTTACATGACTCTTTTTGAATTATGGTTTTCTCAGGGTATATGCCCAGTAGTGGGATTGCTGGGTCATATGGTAGTTCTATTTTTAGTTTTTTAAGGAACCTCCATACTGGTCTCCATAGTGGCTGTATCAGTTTACATTCCCACCAACAGTACAAGAGGGTTCCCTTTTCTCCACACCCTCTCCAGCATTTGTTGTTTGTAGATTTTTTGATGATGGCCATTCTGACTGGTGTGAGGTGATACCTCATTGTAGTTTTGATTTTCATTTCTCTAATGATTAGTGATGTTGAGCATCCTTTCATGTGTTTGCTGACAATTTGTATATCTTCTTTGGAGAAATGTCTATTTAGATCTTCTGCCCATTTTTGAATTGGGTTGTTTGTTTTTGTGATATTGAGCTGCATGAGCTGCTTGTATATTTTGGAGATTAATCCTTTGTCAGTTGCTTCATTTGCAAATATTTTCTCCCATTCTGAGGGCTGTCTTTTTGTCTTGGTTATGGTTTCCTTTGCTGTGCAAAAGCTTTTAAGTTTCATTAGGTCTCATTTGTTTATTTTTGTTTTTATTTCCATTTCTCTAGGAGGTGGGTCAAAAAGGATCCTGCTGTGATTTATGTCAAAGAGTGTTCTTCCTGTGTTTTCCTCTAAGAGTTTTATAGTGTCTGGCCTTACATTTAGGTCTTTAATCTGTTTTGAGTTTATTTTTGTATATGGTGTTAGGAAGTGTTCTAATTTCATTCTTTTACATGTAGCTGTCCAGTTTTCCCAGCACCACTTATTGAAGAGGCTGTCTTTTCTCCATTGTATATTTTTGCCTCCTTTATCAAAGATAAGGTGACCATATGTGCATGGGTTTATCTGATGTATTTTATATTTTACCTCTTTCTCATAAGAGTTTAAGATCGTGATCAGCCATCATTCTGCAAAATTAGCTGTAAATTTCAAAAGGTCTCTGTAGGAAATTGAAGAGGTAATTGACTAAGCCCTCCTCCATTGGTCCTGTGTTGTACCAATTGAAATGAGAAATAATTGGTTCAGAAGATCCTAATGCATATTCTTATAGATTTTTCTCTAGTAACACCAAAGGTGTAAGAGTAGAGAAGGAAACTGTGGGGTGAACTAGGCTAGGGGTTCCTAGCTAGACTTGACTTAACTTTCTAAGTGGTTCCAGTAGTAGGTAGTAAGATGTCATTTGGTCTGGACTGTTGAAAAAGGATTCACACAATAGAATTAATTGAATAATACCAACCACTGCTTTCTGTGTTCCAAACACACCTGCTTTCTCAGGTAAATAATCATTGGTTACTGTCCTTAGAAGCCTCCCTAGAACTTCCCAACCTGGGCATCCCCTGAGAGCCTCTCCTCTTGGTTCATAAAGTGAATCTGGTGCCTACTCAGCCTTTCTTTAATCTCAACTTCTCAAAGGCTCAGTAAGATCCAAGTTCTTTTACCGGACATAATGTTACTTAGTCTCTTTAGTAGTTTAAATCTTTCAAATTGTTCTCTGGTAATACAATAGGAATGTATTTTCGTTTGGGAGAACATGAAGATTTATAGGCATTTGAGATATTGGGTTTGTCTTATTTTCATTTAATACAATATTTATCACTTTTGGTCATTAGAACATAATATTCATCTCAAAGAAAGTCAATACTTTTATATGCCTGTGAACATGAACTGCTGTTAGATTCTAAAACTGATTCAAGGGGACAATAGAGTGACTAAGCAATGGGATTTTGCCTCTTATTTGAAAATCTCCTACTTGTAGAAATTTGTGATTTATGAGCCAAGCTGAAAAGGCTTATTAATCTCTCTGGTAATCAGATAACTATAGTGAAGAGTACCTTCGTTAGAACTTAGCAGAGTCAAGTTTAGGGCAAAATCAAGGGAAACAAAACAAACCATTACACTCTTTCAGATATATGTAATGAAATCCATCATGTTAAGAACAAGAAGCAGAAAAGTATCCCCTCCCACCCCCCAACTTCGTCTCTACCACCCCTTCTGTTCTTTTGACACTGACATACATCTCACCAAGTACATTGTCAAGGCAACATCATTCCTCATCTATTGAATGTCTGTTGTATGCCAGGCCCCGTGCCAGGTGTTCTGCTGAATGCAAACAGGAGGAAAACAGTTTCTTTAGATGAGGAGGTTGTGATCTCCTTAGTGAGACAGACACGTACAAGGTGTGTAAGACTGGCCTTGTACGTGTGTCTGCTTCCACCTCGAGGACAGGGCCAGCCGTGGTCTCTCACATTGTTGAGTGATGTGGGCTGTTGTGGCTGCTGAAAGTGGACCAGGAGAAAGGCTAAGGGCTGGTGAAAATGGCTGCCATCAGAGGTGAGAGCAGATCTCAATATGGGAGGTAAAATCAGAGGCTAACCAGCAAATGCTGGAATATGATAGGACATGAGCAACAGGTCAGGAGGAAGGCAGGAATCGATGTGTAGGGCCATGATTAGGGTTTGGGTGTAGTGGTTTTAATTTTTTCTTTTTTTTTCTTTTTACTTTTTAATTGAAGTAGAACATACCTAGAGAAGAGTACACAAATCATAAAATATACTTCAGTGAGTTACCATGTAACCATGAACAAGGTCAGACAGTAGAACATTACCAGCATTTTGTAAGCACCCCCTCTGCCACCACCATTTAATTTCTTTTGGTAATGTTTTGTAATTTTCAGTGTAAAAGTCTTTCACCTTCTTGATTACATTTATAACTAGGTATTTTATTCCTTTGGATATTATTGTTATTGGAATTGTTTTCTGCATTTATTCATTGCTGGTGATCCTTTTGCCTTTGAGTCTTTTGAGGGCTCTGCTCACCTTTGAGACTCATCTACAGCCTTCAGAATTGTCAGGTGCCTCTAAAGGAGAAGTGGTCCAAATGCTGGTCTTGGCACTTTGGACTTTCCTCATCCCCTGGATATAGGCCTCACAATTATACACTTATATGATAGAAAACCTGTTGTTTTCTGACAAAGTACAAGGTCAGACAGAAATAATACAAGTGAGAGTAGAAAAGTGGGAAAGAGCAGATAGACTTGCATTCAGTCCTGACTTTGCCATTCTTACTATGTCTCATCCACAAGTTGACAATTGTGTCAATTTTCTTACCAAATGGAAATGGTTATAACTACCACATAATGTGGTTTTGTAGATTAGCGGAGACAAAGTGAGTAAAGCTCTTTATAAATAGAAACTATCACTCCTAATTGCCATGTTAAAGAAGGAAAGCAGTATGAGAATGGCTGATAAAACCCTGAGTAAGGTCATTTGATGTAATTTGGCGTACATCCTTTATTATTTCCTAAGTATGCCAATCTATCCTAAAGAATTTAGCATTCACTAAATTAACATAACAAGACTTTTTAAAAATTTTAAATGATAATGTTTAATTAAAAATATTAAATTTGATAGCATTCTAAAATAATTTCTTTTTAAGTGGAACATTTTCCTCTTGAACAAAGGTGAATACAAACACATCTCAATTTAACCCTATATATACTGGAATTAGTGTTAAATTAGGAACATTCATCAAATACGCAGACATCCAAATGTTCTATAAACAGCAACAAATATTTTTTAAAAATGTAATGGAAGAAAAACTAAAGAGAAACGTTAACAGTTGAACATATAAATGTGGATTTAGGTCTTAATTATAATTATGATTTTTGAAATGTCCTGCAGATATGTTGTACATTGATACATTAGAAATTAAGAAATAAATAGGCAAACTGGAGCCCCACCCTTAACAATGAGAGATAGGGATATCTTTAAAAACCTTCCATTATTAAACTGCATTGATAAAGTCTAAAGTTCAAAAAGTGATGGTTTTATGTATATCCTCTTTCTGTGGATTTTCCCCTTCCCCAGAGTGCCAGCTGTCACAGAAAAGTCTGTCACTTATCATATGAGGAAAGAGAGGGTAGATGCATTTGCTTATATCCATCACTACTGGTGAAAAACAACTTTTACCTGTCTCAATAGTGAGTTATTATCCCTATTTTCTTACATGAAGGATAATGCTTCAATTTTTTCATTAGTTCAGCTACAAACCTTTTGAACAACGATTGATATGATTAAGTGACTTACTGACAATTTGGGCAAACAAAATAATGAGAGCACATGTCAGCCACTGAATTATTTGTTGTTCAAAAATCTGACATAACTTATTGAAAAGAAAATGAAGAAAGTCTTAAAACAATCTTTCTTTGTGACTTTATCATTGAAGTTTTAAAAATATTTTAAAATGCTAAGGCAGCATTTCCCAAATTTATTTGAGATTTTGGTTGTTATTACGAGAAAATAATGGTCACATTTGACCATAGAAATGGTCAAATGAGTTTCAGAACATTTGGGAATTCAACCAAGGTAATCTGATTTCTTCATGTCAGGACAATTCAAAATCTGCATTGCGATAATGCCTGTTGTGAATCTCCAGGAAAGTGAAATTGGGCTAGAATTTATCAAGTATCAATTCTCAGGATCACAAAGTATATTTCTCAACCTCTTCTCTGTGGAACACTTAGGAGGAGAGAAAATTAAGGTAGTAACCATATGCTAATGGATCCACTTCAAAAATTTTGTCCTCCATGTTCTGGCAAAAATGTTATTTATATATTTTAATTCGGTTTACTTTTGTTTGTAAGATACAGTTGATTTTTGAAAACTTACATCTCAGGATCAGTATAGTAAGAATTTGGCATCTTTAGATGATGAAATAATGTCTTTGTTTGGGCTGCTAAAAAAAATCCCATAGACTAGGTGGCTTAAACAACAGAAAAAAATTATTTCTCATTGTTCTAGAGGCTGGGAAGTCCAAGATCAAGGTGTTGGCTGATTCCTTTCCTAGTGAGAAGTCTCTTCCTGGCTTGTGAATTTTGGGAGGACACAATTCAGTCCCTAACAAATAATATGCTAAAAAAGTCTTTTTAGTGAGTATATTAGTTATGAGTCTTTTGATATCAAGTACCAAAAATCAACTTGAACTATAGTAAAGAAAAAAGGAGGGATCTGTTACAATAATAACAAAGGTATCATCTAGACCCCAAGGACAAGAATGCAGCCAGGTGTCAGGAACATGTGGAACAGTGCTGTCCAATAGAAAAGTAATGTGAGCTACAAACATAGAACACATTGGTAATTTTAATCTTTCCAATAGCCATACTAGAAAAGTAGAAAGAAACCGACGAATTTAATTTTAATAATATATTTAATTTTACCAAATATATGAAAAATGTTGTTTTAATTTGTAATCAGCACAGGAATATTAACAAGATATTTTATATTTCTTTTTTTTTTGGTACTAAGTGTTTGAAATCTAGAGTGTATTGTACACTTATAGTACATCTTAATTCAAACTAGTCACATTTCAAGTGCTCAAAAGCTCCATGTGGCTAGTGGCTACCACATGGCACCATGTGGATCTAGAGCAAAGAATGACAAGAGCTTAGGGAACGCAGGCAATTCTCTCATAGCATTCAAATTTCACAGCAATTTATTTTGGTGGAAACATTTAAAAAACTTATTTAAAATCTGTTAAAGAGACAAGGAATGTCACACAAAATTTAAAAATAAATTCATCTGTATGTTATCTTCAGAAGTTGTATTTCTGAAGGTTTGAAAATAAAAACATAGAAAAAGATGTATCAGGCAAACACTAATTAGACAAAAACAGATTAGAATATCCAATGAAACAGACTTTAGGGAATAAAGAGGTGCCCAATATAATGATAAGATTTTCAATTCACCAAGAAGGTATAGCCATCCCAAACTATATCCATTACGAAGCCTCAAAACATATAGGGTGAAAATTAGCAGGACCGAGAAATTCACAAAACAATCATTTTAGTGGAATAATGTAAATACTTCTCATGGTGATTGATAGATGAAGAAAAAAATGAGGAGGGATATAGAATGTTTAAATAACGCAGTCAATGAACAATCTTAATTTGATGGACATATATAGAACTTCATACTCAACAGCTAGAGAATGCACATTTTTTTCAAACACCCATAGCACATTTATAAAAAAGGAAACACCACAAAGTATCAATATAACTAAAGATGAATTATTATACAAAATATGTCCTCTTACTCCAATGCAATGCAATAAAAAATAAGTAATAAAAATAACAGAAAAGCAGTATGTAGTAGAAAATATAAATGTGCAGTGTTAAATAACACATTCCAAAAAAGACTTTTTAATGAAAATTTGAAATCACTTAGAACTGATAATAGCTATACTGCACGTAAAAACTTGTGTGATGCAGTTAATGCCATATTTAATAGGAAATGTATATCCTTAAATTCTAATATACATAAAGAAGAAAGGATGACTATTAATAAGGTCCAATTTACAAAATAACAAAAGAGCATTGGAAGAGAATACAGTTTCTATTTCCTTTTCTTTTTCAAATCATTTTGTCACTTAACACTGTTGATTCTACTTTCCAATCATCTCTAAATCCATCTTTCCTTCTCTTTTTCCCCTGCCCTTGTATTGTGGCTTAGCCTTCCTCATTTCTTCCTCATTTCACTGACTTCCTAACAGTATTCTCTATCACTCCCATCCCTCTCTAATCCATTCACTTCCTTGGTTAAATTTATTCCTAAGTATTTTATTATTTCTGATACTATGATAAATTATCTTTTTTTTTCTTTATTTCTTTTTCAGACACCTGATTGTTAGTGTATAGCAACGCAACTGATTTTTGTATGTTGATTTTGTATGCTGACACTTTACTGAATTTGTCTATTAGCTCTAATATTTTGGGGGTATATACCCAGAGATGAGATTGCTGGATCATATGATAGTTCTATTACTGTTTTGAGGAACTGCCATATTGTTTTCCATAGTGTCTGCACCATTTTACCTTTCCATCTACAGTGTACAAGGATTCCAATCTCTCTCCATTCTTGACAACATTTATCGTTTTCTGTGTTTTTGATAGTAGCCATCCTAATGGGTGTGAGGTGACTAGTTAGGTATATTTTTAAGCACCTAAAATTCAACAGACCTCAGCCAATATTGAACTTTCATTGACTTTTTAATTAAGCGTCTTCTTAAAGCATCACATAGTGAGAACACCAAGTCTTAGTGGCCCCTAGTCAACTAAGTCTGTGATACAAGGACCAGACCCTAGCATATGCCTAGTGCAGTGCCTAGCAGAGGTCCTGCACTGGGAAAGAGAGATCAAGGCATATTTGTTGAATGAGTGAAGGGTGTGTTTCTATTGACAGTGAACTTGGAAATGAACAATGTGGTGCTTGTTATCATTCATGGATGCCAGTGTCAAATGTGTGATCACTGACGATCCTGGGGCTCATGGGGTCCTCTGTTTCTCTTTAGCAGCAGGTTGGAGGTGGATGACTGCTCTCCTTGTTGGTTGCCATCAGTTGGTCTTGAGCTTTAATGAGTAGCAAAGAGTTGACATTCCATGTGTTCCCTGAATGCCCAACTGTCTTACATTCTAGAGCAGCACAGTAGAGTGAAGAAGCTTTGGGGAACATGGCTCTGCACCTACTGGGTATGTGGTCTTTAAGAATGATCTCAGTCTTCCAAAGCCTTCAAGTGTAAAACGGGATTATGATACCTACTCCAGGAAATTGTCAAGAATTTAAATGAGATACTATGTGAAAAAGTGCAATGCATATACATGTAGGCATTACTGTAAATCTATTTTAATTAATTACATTTTTCCTTTAATGTGTGATTTTTTCATTGATAGGAAGGTCCTACATTTCACCAACTGGAGTAAGAGTGGGCTGAGATTGCCATATTTCACCTGGCCTCAGATAAAGAGGTGAGTTAAGCAGTAAATGCCTGACCTCTTCAGTTTGAATGTCCTTGATCACTGTGATGGAGTTTACTTGTACCTCCCCCAACTTTAATCAGCATATTTATGTCAGCTAACCAAGTCATCAGTTGGCATTCCTTGGAAAGTTCCAGAAGCAGTGAGAAGAAATCAAATTTTGCTGGTGGGCATTCCAAAATTCAAAGATAGTATTTTGTTCATTATGTAGCTCATGATTTAAACCTGAATCTCCTCGATTGCAGTATATTCAATACCTTTTCCACCAGATTAACCACAGGTTAGATATGTGTTGTGAAATTGTGGAACAGGTTTCCAAAAGAGAGTACAACATGTTTTTTCCACCTGGAATAGCACCATCCAATAGAAATTTCTGTATTGATGGAAATGTTTTATAATTCTGTCCTAATAGAATAGACACCAGCTGCACGTGGCTATTGAACACTTGAAGGGTGGCTGGTATAACATTTTTAATTTTGTTTAATTCTAATTAATGAAAATTTAAACTTAAATAGCCACACGTGGCTAGTGTCTACCACACTGGGCAACTGAACAGCATAGAGTATGACAGCTTTAGGAAAATGAGAGTTGGTTTACAACCATATGAGATATACTTGAAAATGGCCTAAACTGGGTAAACTTACCTGCAGCTCCCTCACTCTGTCTTGTTTTGTTTCAGTTTTAGTTTCTATGTAATGAAGGAAAAATGTTATTCTAAAGTAAAATTGACTGTTGTTATAACAGCTGTTGGAGATAACTACAAGGAGGAATAAGGCTTTCCGGGGGAAAATATGTTTCTCTACTGCTCTTAGCCTTTTGTAAAGACGGAGAAAAAGAGATAGAAACAAAAGACTAAAATTTCAAAACTTTGGCCAATTCCTTGGTATTGCTATTGGGTGAGACCCAGGTTAGAAAGCCCTTCCTTTGAGTGGAAATATTAACAACATTTAGGGTAAGCAAAAGTAGACCCAGAGTTTCATAGTGGGTGATGAATGTCTTCATTTGAATTTGCAGGTAAGAGGAGCAGATAGTCCAAAAGTTAGGGAGCTCAGGAGCAGACAGAGACAGAGGGGAACACGTGGGAATGGAAGTGGTGAGAGGGGGCAGGAAGCTGCCGCCTGGCTAGAGGCTGGGCCTGCAGGGAATGTAGCTGGTGAGTAATCCCTGGAACAGTAAGCCACTTTCACAACAGGGATGTTTACTTTCCCATGTTAAGTTGATCGCACTCCCACACTGTAAACACTTCTTTTGCCCTTTTGTCTTCAGCAAAGTCTACTCCACCCACAAAGCACTGCATGGATTGTTTGGGGGAAAGCATTTGAAAGAAAAGGAGCTCTGTTTCCTATGTGTGTCAGCACAAGGATAAGAGAACAGCTATAAAAGGCAAGTTCAGATAAGAAGGGAACCCCAGCAAAAGCAGCAAAAGTGATTATGAGAAGATAACCCGCAAATACCTCTGGATGCATGAAGTGGTTAAAACCTCTGAGAGCCAAGTGACCGCCACAGACATGGAAATTGCATCAGGAATGAAGATACTGAACATGTTGTATTAGCTTATTGGCTTTCCACCTCTTTAGAACTATGGATCTGGGTTTAGTTCATGGTGAAGAAGTTCATATCAACCATATGTGCTGTTTCAACTAAGCCTTTTAAAAGCCTTGGATTATTGTTTATATCATCAACAGTTCTGATTTACATTTACAGTGATCTCCTGAGTTTACTTCAGTCGCTGAGTTTATACTTCGGGCAAAAAGAAAAATCTCTTTTAATGTAGACATGTATGCAACTAGGTAAACAAACAAAGATAAAAACCTCTGAGCCCCCAGGTAACTGGTGGAGTTTGAGAGGAGCTATGATACATTTACAAAGAAACTAGAAGAGTCTTCTCTGGAAAATTCCAAGTGTAAATTAAAAGAAACAGACAAACAGATAAACAACAAAACAGTATTTCCTGGAAGTGATAGAATAGAATTAGAAACATAGGGTTTCTTCTGGCCCTGAAATGCTTTGATTTCTACAACTCCAGTACCTCTTTTCTTTGAGTCTAGCCAAAGGAGTTCGGTTCTGCTTACCCTCCCCTTTCCGCCTTGAAATTCTGATGTTTACAGTGTTTCATCACTTCTGTTAACCTTACTGGCTTTTGAGCAAGTGACTCTGAAAACACAGGCTGCCATATATAAAGTGTCAGGGCTCAGGCAACATTTTATTTGCCAAATTCCTCACAATGTGTACTTCGAACACACACTCGAGGGCTCTTGGCTGTGGCCATCTGTTAGATTTGAAGACCGGATTTCAATATGTTGGTGCCTGGACTCATGCACATTCAGTCCTGTCTTTTGCGACTCCTCCCACAGCAAAGAATCTTAATCTTGGAATGTAGAAAGAAGTCCAAGTCCTTTGTGCTTTTGTTCCACATCCTGCTGTCTCCATACATACACCCTTTCACAGCCTGTACCTTGGGGTCTTTTCAGAGGACAAATGGGCTGAGTTCAAGACGGCATTTGAGTGGAGGAAAAAGGAATACACTTCTGTCCTAGGTGAGCTACTCTCTCCTTTGAGGTTCCCAAATGAACTATATGCAGAGAACCTTGCCAGGGAAACAGGAACTTGTTTTACTCTGAGAGTGGGCCCTAAATCTCTATGTATGAACCCCTTGGGGTTGCCTGGAGGATGTGACAATCTTTGTTGTTTGGGGTAGTCATAGGCGAGTGGCTTAAAACTAAATTTCTTACTTTTTTCCCTTATTCTTTTTTAAAATAAATTTATTTATTTATTTTTGGCTGAGTTGGGTCTTTGTTGCCGCGCGCAGACTTCTCATTGCGGTGGCTTCTCTTGTTGCGGAGCACGGGCTCTAGGCACACGGGCTTCAGTAGTTGTGGCTCGCGGGCTCTAGAGCGCAGGCTCAGTAGTTGTGGCGCACGGGCTTAGCTGCTCCGCGGCATGTGGGATCTTCCCAGACCAGGGCTTGAACCCATGTCTCCTGCATTGGTAGGGGGATTCTTAACCACTGTGCCACCAGGGAAGCCCTCCCTTATTCTTATGAAATGACACTTGACTCAGTACAGAGGATTGGTGGGCTTATGGATTCTGAAGCCAAGGCAGCTTGGGTTTGAATTGTCACTTAAAATAGTAACTTTTTTCTCAACTCCCTCTTCCTGTCCCCAAATTAACCTTTCTCACCGCTGTTGGTGAGTACCGTGCCCATCTCTCCACCAAATTTGTGAAGTACCCACTGGGTGTGGAATACTCTGTCAAACCCTCACGTGTTTGAGTGTGTGTGTGTCGGGTGCTGGGTCAGCTGGTCTGCCCTTTGCATATCTTGATCCCTGGTCTTAGGATGAGCCAATAGCCCACCGTGGACCGTGGGCCCTCAAGTGTAAGGAAGAGGAGAGCTTCAAGGACAGGCACCAACCATCAGACTAGAGGCCTTTGTGTTCCCAGTTCAAACAATTTCTTTAGAATGATTTTATTTTGTTAGTTTTGCCTGGGAAGATACGCCTGGCTTATCTTCAGAGAATGTGTGGACTCCAGGAGTGGGGAGGGAGAGGAGATGGCATCACGTAGACTGGGGCTAGACTCTCATACAGACGTTCTGAGATCCTCTGTCTTCCTTGTAGCACAGGGAAATGGCATGAGAATTCACCAAGAAGTAACAATGGTCTTACAAATGCAACAAACACACAACTTCAACACTGAATACAATATCTTAAGGATATATGGAGCCTAACCCTTCACAGCCACGGGCAGTCTGGTCTCTGCTATAGCTAAGGCATTAATTCATCCCTCTTTGTAGGGGAAGAGAATGACTTTCCAGTCAATGGTCATACAACTGCTCCTGGGTCAGACTATAAGTTGCAGAACCATATCTCTACCTGGGATATGAGGAAAACTCTTTAAAGCTTTGCCCAGTACTATCACCTGTACAAGAAACTCCCAAACTCCTGAGTTTCACTTTTTTTTTTTTTAAACATGGGGATAACCTAACAATAAGAGATCTGGAAAGAAAGGAAGGGAAGGTTTTCCTTCCTTGTCCCTGGCCATTTTCTCCCATCAACTCTGCGACCCGGAGCACGCATGCACATCTGCACCCGTGCCCAGTGCGGGAATCCGAGGGCTTTTCTCTGTGGAAGTGTCAATCGTCTCAGGTAGTTACCAGTCAATAATGTCAGACAGAAAACCAGAAGTCTAATGGACCTCCGCTGTCCCCGTAGCCATTTCTGCCACATGGTGTCACTGTTGAAACACAGGCCGACCAGCTGCCCCAGTGCCGTCTCCTTTGTCCCCAGAACTGGACCCGGGCCTCCCAACCTCGGTACCCCCTCCCTAAACGACCTGGTGACCTGGAAATCCGATTCGATCCCTGGCTGCTTTCTGGCGCTGCTCCTCCACTCAGATACTTCTTTCCATGGGATGGAGTCACCATCATTGATTACACGTTCCTACGTGACAGACAGGTGCTTGAGCTACCTGCCTCAGGTGTGCAAATGGAGCCCATAGACTCTTGGACCTTCCATACCAGTGATCTCGGTTCAGCTTCACTCATTGGTAACACAGCTTTTTGAGTTTAGACACAGTAGGGGTGACCTGATAAAGATAGCTCTACCCATTTTTTTTCTTCCTTCAGAACCCCCCCCCCCCGCCAAAAATTCTTCCTTGCTGTTGGGTGTGTGGGGAGCCAGTTTACTCAACTAGAAGGAGGAAGGATGGAGATTATTGCCTCTAGCCCCTACTCTCAGATCGGGCATAAAAGCCTTCATGTATTTAAGCTCCGAGTCTTTCTCTCAGAGGGGAAGATTTTCTTTGTATCTCAAAAGTCCAGGGCCTTCTTCTGAGTAATCTATTTTTTTTTCTTTTAGAGGGAAGGAGCTGATATTTCCGGGGTGGAAAAGAGACGCAGCCTAGAAAGGGGAAGGTGGGTGTGGGCTTTATTATGGGCAGCTGACACGTGTTCTGGCACGACTCTGTTGTGGCCCCAGGCTCTGGGAAATGCTGGTGTACAAACTGGAAAACTAAGCCCAGGTCCTGCCACTGGGCCAACCGGGTCAGGGCACCTGAAGCACAGCTTTCAAAGGATCTGATGAGCCTGAGCCTGCAGCTGGTGACTGCTCTACTTTGTTGACGTGGGGAGGACCAGTTGGAAGACCAAAGTGAGAAGGAAATGTCTGCTTCCTTTCTTAGGAATGGACATTTGTGGGGAGCCCTTGGGGACACACAGGATATTCCGCTTCTTTGACTATCCAACAGAGAGGGGGAGAACACCCAAGAGGTTAAGAATGGACTGACTTCATGTCAATCTGGCATTTGGGTGCCAAGCCAGATTAAATTGAATTTGGAGACATTAAAGTGATGTGAGATTGCATCCTAGTGCAGAGTAGTCGCAATAGAATTACCCTCAATAGAATTACCCACATGCATACAACTACCCATCCAGGTTCAAGCCTTCTCCTGCCTGATCAGTTTCACCATCTCGGGGAACCAGAATCTTATCTTTTCAACCTTAGCATCTCTGAGTTTCAAGGGTGGAAGAAACCTTTTCCTCTCTCAGATCAGCTTCACTTTCTGTCTCCTGAGTGGGAGATATTTTCTTCAGAAGAAATATACACCTGGTCATGTACATTAATCAAGTTACATCAAAGTTTTACTATATGTATTTATTGTACTCAGGTCATTATTGTATGGGCATGTGACCATTCCTATGGAATAGCAGCCCTGTCCCTGAGCCTCTATTCAATAAGTTTCCCTTGAGCCACTGGTAGAATATTAATAGCATTTGTCCCAGAAATTATTTGGAAATAGTCTCTGGTCTATGCCCAAGACAGGGTGCTGGGCAATTTCCTATGCGCTCAGCTGGTGACCCCTCCCACTGCACTCTTCCTTCCCAAACTAGTATGAATATTTCTTTTCCCTTTATTCTGGGCATCTGGGGCTTTTCTCTTTACCCCTCATGGATCTAACGCCTGCAGTAGACTGGCTGAGAAAACTTTTCTGGTCCCTTCCCCATTTATGTTTCACTCTTATTTTGTAACACAACCCTCGGAAGAGCTCATTGTCCTTGTCCTGTACATTACAGACTTGCTCAGTTCATATTCCCTTTGGCTTGACCTCTGCCTCCTTTGGAGCTGAGACTTAGAGATGGGATCTGTCTGGATTTACTTTGTATTTGGTTTCCGATTTTCAGATCATTTGCACAAATACCACTACGTCTCCCATTTCCTTTTATTCATCCTTCTGATCTTTTGATTTTGACCTTCTTATCTCTGTTCGTAATGTGCTATATGGCGACCACTTCCATGGGGGCTAGTGTAACTAGTAACCTCGCTAAACTAAAGCCTGGGCATGTGTAACGGTATATTCTACCAGAAGCATCATAGCAAAATGTTTGGACTCCAGGCAGTTAAGGGCTCCTCCTATCATAGGAGCTTTAAGATATTTAACGTCATCACAGCATGGAGAATGTTTCTGCTGGACCAAAAGGGGGCAGAGAAGAGACTCCTGTTTTTTTACCTTGAGTGTTCAGATACATGGAAGACATGCAGTCTTGCACGGCTTTGCTCACAGGTGAGAGCCACTGGTGACACTCACAGTGGCCAAAAAAAAAAAAAAAACCAGAAAAAAAAGAAGCAGATATCCCAGAGCAAGTCAACATGGGAACGAGGAGGATACAGACTTGTTCAGCCCAGAGCTTGCTATGTCAGTGTGTCATTACTAATTCATAGTGATGCATAATTAACATGCACAATTAATATGCATAATCAATCATGCATAATTAATCATGCATAATACATTACATGTCATTCTCAACAGGTCCTTGTGGCATCTTAGCAAAATACCTCCCTCTCATCAGAATGAAAGAGACCAGTCCCATCACCCACTGTCAGGATCCAGCTGCCTCAGAGACTTCCCATCCTTGATTACCCTCTCTCTCTTTCTGTGTCTTCAACCTCTTGCTTTGTCCTGATCTCTTGCCCATCAGCTATTAAACACATCCCAGTCTCTTGCATCTTAAAAAAGCTTTCTACGACTTGCTCCCTAACCTCTGTACTCTGAGAGCCGTGCCCCTTATCCGTAGCTAGACCACTTACCATAGCCTACAGGAGTGGCTTTGCCCCGTCGCCTGCTAAAATAAAAAACTGCCATGACCTGAGTAACCAATTGCAGTATCAACACTTGAAATGTTTTGGGGCCATCATACAATGCTAGAACCCCAAGCCCACCTGCCTTGAATCCTATTGTGCCTGATTCCCTATTTGCTTCCATCACCCCCGGAATTCCAAACCTCTGCAGGCATTTGCTAGCACCTCACATCACCCTTATATTCTCTGTGTACCCCTAATCTCTCCCAATCTGCAACCCTCCCTCCTTTCCTCTCACTGCTTTCTGAAGTTCCCGCTCTGTGATTGGCCACATCCCCTCTGGCTCAGTCAGCTCAGGCTGCTGTAACAAAGTACAGGCTGCTGTACAAAGTACTGGGGGGCTTAAACAACAGACATTCCTATCTCACAGTTCTGGGGGCTGAACCGACATCCAGGTGCTGGCAGATTCTGTTCCTGGTGAGGGCTCTCTTCCTGGTTTGTGGACTTATCACTGTGTCTTCACAAGGAAGAAAGGATGAGCTCCAGTGTTTTCTCTTATAGAAACACAAATCCCACCTCGTGGACCCCCGCGCTCATAACCTCATCTAAACTTAATTAGCTCCCAAAGGCTCCACCTCCAAATACCATCACACTGGGGATCAGGACTTCAGCCCGAATTTGGGAGGGGCACAAACATTCGGCCCATAACATCCTGCTTCTGGGCCCCCAAGTTCATGTTCACTTCTCACGTGAAATACATTAATTCCTTCCCAACAGCGCTGAGGTCTTAACTCCTCCTAGCATCAACTCTAAAATCTTAAGTCCAAAGTCTAAATATTAGCTAATTCAGAAGTGGGTGAGACTTGAGGCAAAATTCATCTCCAGCTGCGAACCTGTGAGACCAGGTAAGTCATGTGCTTCCTGGTGGGATAGGCCTGGGATAGATGTTCCCACTCCAAAAGGGAGAAACAGGGAAAAGAAGGAAGGGGTGATGCGTCCCAAGCAAGTAAATATTAGCTCTTAAGCCTCAAGAATAATCCTCTTTGGTTCAGTGTTCTGCCTTTGAAACCCACTGAGGGGGAGGTCCTGCCTCTGACGCTCTGCTGGGCAGAGGTCATGTCCCCAAGGCTCCAGGTGACTGCCATCTTGCCTGTTGAAACTGAGGTGAGGCCCCCCTCTTTGAAGCTGAAGAGACAGCCCTGATGATCTCTGAACTGCCTTCTGGGTCATTCTTCCCTTGTCTTGAAGAATCACGCACATTCGCAGCTGAATACGTCTATGGTCATAGATCTACAGGATCTAAGAAGTGTGACGCCTTCCTTCATTTTGTCCCATCTTCCCCTCCATCCTCAAATTGTTTTTTGCCATTCCTTCCACTTGTGGCCCTAACGGATGCCTGGAAGGCTTTTGAGGACATTGTTCCCAATTGGAGGCATTGTTTTTCTCTCTCATGCACCACAAGATTCCAAGACACTTGGTGGGGTAGGCATCCTCCTTAATTCTCATCACCACTCCTGGAACGTTAAGCTTTCTCTTTCTTTTCCTCCTTCCTTCCTTCCTTCCTTCCTTCCTTTCTTTTTAAACTTCACAACACTCCATTGGATTCTATCGTGGTATCACTCAGAGACCCAGCAAGGAAACAGATGGCACATCAAAGTAGGAAAATTCAAAGAGGGTTTTAAAAAGGGAGCATTTACAAAGCTATAAATAGGATGTAGAGAAACCACATGGAATAGTGCAGGAACCTGGAGCTAGTAATGTTGGTGGCCTCAAGAAAGACAGGAGGGAATTGTTATCAAAACCCAGGACGAGACACTCATGTAGGACTGGCTGCCTTGAGTTATTAGTGACCTTCAGCCAAGAGACACAGTCAGCCTGATGCAACCTGGGGAAAAAGTACTCAGGCCTCCCTGCCTCCAAACTCCTGAGAGGCTCTCCAATGGCGGAACCAGAAACCAGAGGGAAAGGGAGCCCGTTGAGGTTTTCCCTAGGAGTCTCCGGCGTATGCAGGTGCCAGCCAGTGCAGTCACTCTCTTCTCTCCCTCACTGCTTCGTCCACTGGCTCTGGGCTCTGTCCTTCATCCCAGCAAGCTTTCTTGCTGCAGCCTTCCCCTTCTCCCTTAATCACACCATCCTTCCCAGAGACTTCGACATCCTAGTGCATGTCCCATCTGACATGCCGGCCTCTCGGCTCCTTAACCAGTATTTCCCCAATCATCCTTTCCTCCCCTCCCCCTCAGACTACCGCTCTCACAGTCCTACCTGAAACTTGTCATTTGGAGAAAGTGTACCACCTTTGAAATCTTCAATTTATCCCAATTCTGCAACCACCACCTTTCCTAACAGCTCATGGGCTCAGTTAATCTTACTGCAAAAATTCTTATCAATGAATTCTCTCCAGTGAACCTAGCCCAGTGCTTTCTCACTAATACTCCCCCAGCCCCACATACACACCTGTTTTCACTTTCTTCCTTGTGCAACTCAGAGCCCTTGGCTTATTATTATTACTACTCATTATTACTCATTATTATTACTCATTATTATTACTCATTATTATTATTACTCATTATTACTAATTATTATTATTACTTATTATTATTACCACTCATTATTACTCATTATTATTACTCTCTTGCAATCTCCTTAACCTTCTTCTCTTTCCTTTTGTCATTTTTGCGTGGTCAAACCCCAGTCTGTGATGACTCAACCATCAACCATGAGTCCTGTCCTTACACACAGATGAACGTTGCAGGAGGAGAGGAGAAATGCAGCCAGGCAAACTGGTTTCCCTTTAAATAAATTAAATAAAACTCCAAGGTGGCACTCAGCCCGGCCTAACAACTCAATAGGCTTTGTCTTGTAAGTTTCTCACTCTTTAACTATTTTGTTCCTTTTCCTTTCTTCACAAACTGCTTATTTCCCCTGCCTATACTTTCATCCCTACTCTTAACTTTGAGTCTTCTTTCACTTAAACATTGGAATCATCAGCTAGGAATTTCTTCATCTTTTCACTTCCAAGTCCAGAAACCTACCCATACTTCTTCCCTCCAGAGGGAGGGAGATCATTTTCTAAAAATTCAAAGCTTCCAATCCTTTATTTGGGTTCTGCATCCCATCTCTTTTAGCCTTCTCATACTCTGTGATGAATTCTCCACCCTCCAGCTGTACTTCTCTCTCTTTCAACTGGACCATTCCCACAGGAATACTCACTTCTTTTGTCTTGGCTTGTTACACTTCACTCCATGATTTCCTTCTCCCTAATTGACAGCTTTTCCTCAGGCTTCTTTCCTGGAATCTCCTGCAAGGAAGTGAGTGTCTTAAAAGCCAGGAGAGTCATTGCTTTTGGAGGGAGATAACTGTGACTAGGGGCTACTGTGGGACTGGTATGCTTGCTTTTCTTGATCTGTGAAGTGGATACAATAGTGTACACCTCATAATAACTCACAAAGCTATGTCAATCAAGTAAGTAGCATTAAAAACTTACACAAAGTTGCTCATAATTTCCTTTCTGTCCTTTTAATATGTGCAATATCTGTAGTGATAACCCCTTTCTTCATTCCTAACAGTGTGTGTGTGTGCGCGCGCGTGCACGCATGTGCATGCTTTCTCCATTTATTTTTTTTTGGGGGGGGATGCAGAGTTTATCAGTTTTATAAGTTTTTCAAGGCTTTGTTGATCTTCTTTATTTTAATATTCATTTTGTTGATTTCATTTCTTTGTTTATCTTCCCATTATTTCGGCAATTTGCTATTCTTTTACTAAATTTTTGTGATTAACTCAGCTCATTAAAATTCAGCCTTCTTTCTTTCCCAATATAAACATTTTAGATTGTAAATTTCCCTCTAATTTCTTCTTTAGCTGTATCCCATATATTTTAATGTAGTATTTTAATAGTATTTTTCATTTGTTAAATATTTTAACAAATTTAATCAATTTCCACTGTGATTTCTTCTTTCACCATGGGTCACTTAAATGTATATTACTTAATTCTAATATATGGGGATTATACTTATTTTTTTGCAATTTATTTCTAGATTAATTACACCATGATTAGTGTAATTGCACTGTATTCTTCATATCTCTAAAACTGTACTATTTCATATCTTTGAAATTTGTGAAGACCTCCTTTATGCCTGATCATACACGCAAATTTTATAAATGTTTCAGACTTGCTTGAAAAGAAGATATATTCTTCAATGTTGGGTGCAGGATTACATATTTATATACCTGTATCCAATCGTTAATGTTAATTATGCTCTTTAAATCTTCTATATGCATACTGATATTTTGTCTGCTTGTTTTATTGAGAGTATTAATATCTTCCATTATGATTGCATGTTTCTCTACTTTTCCTTATATACGTATATATTTTAATATATTTTGGAGCTACATTAATATGTGCATACAAATATAAAATTTGTTTTATGTTTCTGATAAGTTCGACTTTTTATCATTATGAAGTAAAACTTCTTTAATTTAATGTCTACATAGTGCCTTTTTTAGTATTACTTTTTCTTTCTGATTTTTTATGTTGCAAGTGTACAACATAAAGAAGTTATAGTGTGCAACTATAAATTAAAAACAACTTATAGTTGTCATTGTTGTTATTGTTCTTTATCCAATCTGAAAGCCTTTGTCTTTATCTGAATCTTTTTCTATATTTACACTTAATATATAATTAATATATTTGGGTTAAAATTCTCCATCTTATTATGTGTAGTTTATTTGTTGAATCTATTTTATGTTTTTTTCTTTTTTTACCTCCTTTAGGATTGATCATTTTTATTTATGATCATACTTTCCCACTATTTTGGAAGTCATATACTTTTTTTTATTATTTCATTGTTACTCTGGAAATTACAACATGAATTCTTAAATTATCCAAGTCTAACATTAGTTGATATTTTTTCTTTCCTCTCAGGAAATGCAAGTATCTGAGAAGACTTGTTCTCCACTTATCCCCTACCTGCTCGAATACTATTGTTAAGATGTATTTCATTTCTCTTTGTATAGAAAATGAACCCCATAAGACACTACTGTTACTGGTTTAGAGTCAGTATTTACTTAGTTTAACTCTTTTACTTATCACTTTTTATTTGTTCTTCATTTCTTCCAGCATCTCTAACCTTTAAAAATGTGATCATGTTCTTTCTCCCTGGAGAGTATTTATTGCTTCCTTTAACATAGGTTGTGAATGGAGAATCTACGACATCCTCTTTGATTCTTAGCCATATCTTTGTCTGTCTAGTGGTAGGCTGCATAGTTATGTTTTTCCAGTTCACACATTCTGCTTTAAGCCTGGCTTGAACTGCTCTTAAACCTGTCCTTCTGGTTTTTAATAATTTCAGTTGCATGTTTTAATTCTAGAATCCTGTATATTTACTTTGATATAGATTTCCTATGTCTCTTTTCATATTTTCCATTAGTTGAAATTTTCAAGCTTGGCTTTTATCTCCTTTAGTAGTAGTAAGTAGGTTACTTTTACTTGGTAGATTTTAATGATAGATTCTAACATCTTCCACCAATATCTACCTCTGCTTCCTACCTTAGGATTATACTTACCTACCATGTGAAACTCAGGTGTGTGTGACTATGGGGGCAGAAGTGATGAGTATCACTTTTAAGCAGAAGCTTTTCAAGCCCGTACATGCTTCACCATGCTTTCCTTTTCTTTCGCTGCAGTTATTGGTAATATTTCAGAGAGTGACTCTTCTATCAGCCTGCTACCCAGCATGAGGACAATAATGATGGGAAGCAGTGCTACCATCCTTCTTGTGATGGTCAAATGACATGAGACAGAAATAAACGTCTGTTGCTTTAAGCCACTGACATTCTAGGGTCGTTTATTACTGCAGTGTAATCAGATCTATCTTACTGAAACAGAAATTGGAATCAGGATTGAAGTGATATTGTAGCAAACAACCTAAAATATGTGGCTTTGGTTTATTGGCGAGGCGTTAGTTTGCAACAAAACAGATAATAGAGGTTAGAAGAATGGTGATCCATTTCATGTAGTGGCAAATTACTTAGTAAAATTGTTGCCTGTGCTAAGTTAAAGAAAAATTTTATGTCTAATAAATTTGTAGCTTTATGGGAAAACAAACTCTTAGTAGCGTGTGTTGGCTGCATTGGAAAGCTTATTACAAGGAAGAGACAAGATCAGAACAATACTGGCTGTTTTGCCAGCAAGAATGAAAAAGAATAGAGACAGTCTGTAAATTCAGGGACTCGTAGGTTGAAAAGAGGAATGTTTCAAACACTGAAAGATGAAATTGAGGAATTATTTGAATATCAAAGGCCAATTAGAACTTAGTTTTAAGGTCTTAGTTTTAAGGTAAGGATCAAATGAAGAGTATGGTTGTCACAATGATTGTTCAGATTTCTGAATAGATTAAGATTTTCCCAGTAAATACTTTTATTTGGGCAAAACACCTCAAGAAAAAGAGACTAAGTGTGTGGCTCTCCCATCAATGTATTACAAATACAAGATAGCTGCATTTATATTGGGTGTAGGGCACGGGACAAAACAAACTGATTGGGATAAAATAGATCTTAAGCTGCCTAAGTTTTTGAGAGAATTGTACTGCAAACTGTACTGTACAAAGAGCCACCAGCTTGGACTCAAAGAGATGACAATTGATACTTAAGAGGCTACTTAGATGCCTGCTATACATGGAATGTTTGTGTCCTCCCCTAATTCATATGTTGAAACTTAATCCCCAATGTGATGGTATTTGGAGGAGGAGCTTTTGGAAGGTGATTGGGTCGTGAGGACAGAGACCTCATGCATGGGATTAGTGCTCTTATAGAAGAGACCCCAGAGAGATCCCTTGGTCCTTCTGCCATTTGAGGACAGAACAAAAAGATGGGCATCTATGAACCAGGAAGAGGTTCTCCCTAGACACAGAATCTGCTGGCACCTTGATCTTGGACCTCTCAGCTTCCAGAACTGTGAGAAATAAAATTTCTGTTGTTTATATGCCACCCAGTCTCTGGTGTTCTGTTACAGCAGCCCAAACAGACCAAGACGGTATCCATAGTTCCACCAGAAGGAGGCTGGCTGAGAAGCCCAGCCCTCAAGGAGGGCACATTCTTCAATGCTCTCGCAGGTTGTGGTCAAGGATGCTGGTGGCGCACAGGAGGATGTCTGCGTTGTTGAGCTGAGGGGCACGGAGACCAATGGGCTGGAAAGGTGCTCCGGAGAGCAGAGCACATCCTGCTCCGAGACTACAGAGTCTCTCATGGCACCTGCTCACGGGATTCTGGAATTGCTAATTACTAGTGACTTCTGTGGGTCTCATGTTTTTGCTCTTTCAGTGCAGGAGAATGTATTGGTATCACCCTCTCCCACTTTCTTTTGGGAGTGTGAGGGGCAGATACCTTGTCTCTTTAGCCCCTGAGCATCCAGGTCAAGAAGAGCCACATCTAGATTAGATGTAGAAACTCTTGTATATCTCTCAGAGATCCTGGCTTTAAGCAATGATTGGATAGAAATTTTGGATTTCTCCCTTGGGGACAGGTTGAGTGCACTCTGCACTGAGAAAGGAGAGGGAAACGAATATTTGGTCTTTAGCAGGGTAGGACCTGAGAAGTTGTATTACTAGTGACCAGTTTCTGGTCTCCCACCTTTTAAGAAGACTGTGCTTCCCAAATCCATCAAACCCAGGTGTGGTCATAAGAATTGCACTAAGCAATGGAATAGGAGCAGAAGTGATGTGTGTCACTTCTAAGAAGAAACTCTTAAAACTTGTGCATGATTTCTATGCTTTCTCTCCTCCTGCCATAGGAAATATTCCAGATGGCAACTACCCTGCCATACTAGGTTCTTAAGTGAATACACAGGTGATGAAATTATTTGTAAAAATATTTCAAAAGACAGGGTAATGTTATCTTCCTCTGGAGAGATCTTTTTTGTTTTCCTTCTGGGGCTGTCCGTCCAGTTGATTTGAAGCTGGACTTCCGTCATGAAATCCTTGGAGTCATCCTTTTTCCTGGGGTACAGCTTTCAGGATCCAACCTTTGGCTGGTTCTGGATTCTCTGACTGCTGCCCCCAAAGCTCTGGGATATTGTTCCAAGTATAATTCAGCCTTTCAGTAGTTAGCTCCTAATTGATAAGTGTCCCTAGGATAGAAGCAGTGGCATATACAGGGCTAAAATCTCTTAATTATTTTCATATCCAAGACCTTGGTCTAGAAGTTCCTTTAATATAGTATAGTATAGTATAGTACAGTATACTATAGTATAGTACAGTATACTATAGTATTTATGTTTTAAGAGGAATATGTCTTCAGCTGGAATGTTAGAACAAAGTATCTACTCTTCCATTACTTTTAGCTAGAGTAAATTTTATTCCCTATATTTCCAGGTTCTCATGGAGGCAGTCATTGTGTTTTCCAGGTACCGACAGCATTTGTTCCCTTGATGACTGATAATCTTCATTATTTACTATGATAAAACTTTTCTAATTCATCGTGTTTTCTTTTTTCCCAGGCTGCCTGAAAACTCAAATTTGAAACTTACTCACATTGATCAAATTGAGGGTTGATTTTATACTTATTCTATTGTTCTGTATTCTTGGAAGTATGTTGTAATAGGTTGACGTTGTTCCATACAAGGGGGAAAGAGGCAGACACAAATAACTTGCAAAAAACACAGGGCACACACAAAAGTGGAAACAGTGTATTTTGTCATGAGGAAGCAGACTTCTAGATCACACAAATTAGTAGAACATGTATTGGGTTGGCCAAAAAGTTCATTTGGGCTTTTCCAAACCATCTTATGGCAAAATCCGAATGAATTTTTTGGCCAACTCATAGAATATAGCTCAGAAAATTTCAGCAGTCCTTGATCATATTCCAGACATTACTCCATGCTTATCTGAATAACTCCCTAACTGCACCCATTTCCTCTTAATTTTTAAAAACAGAATAAGGGAGTTTCTGATAATACTTTATTAATCTTTATATTACCTAAAGAAATGACTCACTAGCTCTACAATTATTGTCTAAATTTTAGCCTAGATTGCCTAACTCTTTTATAATTCTTCATCCTATTTTGTCCCTAAAGTTAGTTCAGTACCAGCCTCTGTGTCCTTGGCTGCTCCACTGGTTCCAGTGACTTTGTAAATGAATAATTGTCTCTATTACATCCTTAATGTAATATAGAGTGATTTCTCCTTCCTGAATTAAACACTAACTGCAACAATCTTTGTTTCCTGAGAGTTCAAACATAATCTTTACTTTTATGTTTATTTAAAAGCCATAGTGGAAATCGATTCCCTTGTCTGCCATGGGTCTGTCAGCACTGTCCCATTTTATCCATGTGGTTTGAATGAGTGCTACCATGTTATTACACACTCTACACCCATGACCCACTTTCAATTTGCCCAGAGGTGGTCAACTGACCCAAGCTGAATCAATCAGAACATTTCCCTGGAATTTCTAAACTTGGGTCTGGAGAAAAAGTTTCAAACCTTCTCTGTTCCTGAAGCCTCAGGGCTTCCAGGAATCATTTTTTTCTGAACTTGTACAGGAAGCTGCTCTGATAGAATATACAGGACACACTGAGAGGAACAGAGATAATAGATGGAAAACCCATTTTCCTTTCATCCTTGAGAATCAGTGAAATTTTTGCTCTTCTCATACTTACTGGAGTCAACAGTTAGAGTTGTGTTTCTGTCACTTGCAACCAAAAATGTCTTTAACAAGAAAAAAATATTTCAGACCATGTGAAACTGCTCAGTGGTGATGGCAAGTCTGTAGTAGGCCAATATTGATGCCAGAGCATTAGGAAAAGTTTGCAAAGTCATAGAGATTACTTAAAAAAAAATAAAAAAAAAAGAAAGAAAAAAAGAAAAGACAATAGAGAAGTAAGAGCTGTTATTTTCCATAGTAATCAGAAAAAAGTAGATGCACACCCCTTGTTGCTTCTTCCATGTAATCTTTGTTGATAAACACTTATCATTAAAGTTGGTGATATTTAGATAGTTAATACATATGGCACAGTATTAAGTTACCCTTTCTACTCCAATCACATGGCAGTAATGCATATACTACAAAAACCAGAAACCAAAGTTACATATCTAGGGTCAAAAATCAAGACTGATATTTTCATGAACCAGAAATAGAGTAGAAACTTTCAACAGAGGTGGAGGTGAAAGCCACAGTGAGGCTCAGGTAGGGCAGAAGCAGCTGGGGGTTTGGTTCTTGAGGGGTAATGGGATCTGGGGGTCAGGAGCTGGGATGGGACTCCCTGTCTTGTCAATGGACTCTGAAACACCATTGTTCTTGCTACCCCTGGGACCTGGGAAGTTATGAGCTTAGGAAAAGAAAGGATAAAGGCAGCCATGGCATAGTCAAGTACTGCCTTGGGGATTGGACGTACAGCATCCTGAGTATCACTGAAGCTTGTGAGTACCAGCAATGCCATCAGTTCCAGTCTGGACTGTGATTCTGGGAAGTGCTGGATAGAGGCAACCACTAGGGAGAGTGAGGGAGAATAGGAAAGAGAGAGAAACAAAAAATCTAAAGAGAAATCTTCTTATGCACCTTCTAAAAGCCCAAATTCCAACACGCATTCAAATCACATGCTAAGAAACACCACTAAGAAAATCAACAGCCAGAATGTGAATTCAATCCATGTTATATTTACTTGCTAGAACAATCTGACAGAGACTTTAATGTATGCTTAAGATGCTTGAGCAGAGAAACAAGAACACAACTCACATCGAGCATGAACAAGAAATCATGAACCCAAGACATAAAGTAATAAGGAATCGGTATTTCTGTGTTAGAATTTCCAGGAAAAGAGAATGGGGAGAATGGCAAAGAATAAATATCTGGGGCTTCCCTGGTGGCGCAGTGGTTGAGAGTCCGCCTGCGATGCAGGGGACACGGGTTCATGCCCCGGTCCGGGAAGATCCCACATGCCGCGGAGCGGCCGGGCCCGTGAGCCATGGCCGCTGAGCCTGCGCGTCCGGAGCCTGTGTTCCTCAACGGGAGAGGCCACAACAGTGAGAGGCCCGTGTACCAGGAAAAATAAATAAATAAATAAATATCTGAAGAGGTAATGACTGTGAATTTTGGACTTGAAGAGTCTCCACTGCTTAGAATGCAGGGTCAATAAAGATAAATCCACCCATAAGCACACCATGGAGAAACTGCAGATCATCCAAGGGAAAGAGAAAAATCTTAAGAGTTACCCGAGAGTAAAAATTTACCATGTGCCAGGCCCTATGGAAGCCTCAATGCACCATATCCTGACAGCACAGCACTCCTAAATGAGAATAATTATAAAAAGAAAATAATACAAGAATCAAAGACAGAAAAATAATTTAAAAGATAGAAATTATAATAGATGCATAGTTAAAAGACAGCACTTATAAGTTATTGTGAAGAATACCTTAAAATGGAAATACATTTTATGATTTCACAAATGAGTCCGATTTTAGATATTCAAGCATAACACTGGGGAGTATACGGGGTTAAGGAAGCCTTTTGCTCATGGCTTGCTGGTTAACTTGTTCATTATCTATAATTCCAGTGTGGATGGAAGTGGTGGAGAGGAGGTAAGAGGAGGTGTTGGCCTTGGCAAAACCTCACAGGATTTTACTCAGGCGCATTTTGTGAAAGTGGTCCAAACCTGTACCACGTGCTCAGGTCCCTAAAGCCAGTGTTTTTAAAGAAACGCCCACAAAAGCCCTTTTTGCAGGTAGCACCATGTTTCTCCCTTCTTTTTTAAACATGACAAAAATGAATGGTCAATTTAGGGAAAATTAAGTTCCCGGAGTTGTGATTATGTGTGTGTTCATGCAGGTTCCATGTTAGAGAGAGAAAGAGAGAGGAATAAGAGAGGACACACAGAGAGAGGGACAGAGAATTAATGTAGATGGTCTGAATTTTTAAACTTTCAATGGCTGGTCTCACACAGACAAAGCTGTAATCCTCTAGAGACTTGGAAACAGATTTTTTAACAAACACTCCTAGAAGCCGGCCAAATTTCTCATGAATTGGCTGGCTAAATGCCAGAATTAATATCAGCAGGCATGCATGATATAGATTTGCAAATATTTTTTAAATCAATAGAACTATTAATCCTCAAATACATTAGATTCAGACCAGTGGTCCACTCTGCTTTTGGTTGAATGCCATTCTGATTTTGTATGTTTGAGATAAATATTCTTCATCTGCAGAAATTGACATTTAATAGGTTGGAGAGACGTGGTGCTTGAGAATGGACTCTGTTACAAAGACATTTGTTCAGTGATGAGTACTCAGATTTCAAGGAACGACAAACAATTTATTTAGAATATCATCAGGCATCCTCTGGGCTCACCAATTAGAAAAAGGTGGAAAATAAGCCGCAATTAATCTAAACATCGAACTTGGTACTGTATTCAAAACTTACCATTCCTTCTGAATCTATCTTCTTTGATCAATCTTACGTGTCTATACACTTTGTCTTTAGAGATGGATGCCCTTGGTCTCATGGGCACTTGTCACGGGTCTGCTTGATCTGGTGGGTGCATTAGCAGGAAGGCCGAGCCTTCAGTGCTCCGCAAAAAACAGAAAGAAAAAAAAAAAGGTCTCCTCTGCATGGACTAATCAGTAAAAAGGCACCCTTTCTAGGCTGACCAGTCAGAAAAAGCATAGCCTCTCGTCTGACCAATTAGAAAAAGGCACTACCTTTGGAGGACAAATGAGAAACAGGCAGCCCCTAGGGGGGAACCAATTAGAAGATGTCCTTCCTAGTCTAGGCTGATGCCCGGGATACTGGCTTGAGAAACGGAGCCCAGCTTGCATTTTAGGCCTGAATTACACCCCCTGGGTTAGCTGCCTTTGAACTTGCAATGTCTGGAATTAAACGACCATGTTTTGCTGCAAGTAGAGGTATTTTTTTCATCTATTGTAGGAAATAAAACTGAAACATTATTGATGGATTTTCTTTTCAATTTTGTTTTTTTCTCCCAGATTTTGGTGCCTGCTATTGCTAATGTTCATACTGTAATAAAGATGATATGACTATTTTCAGAAAAGTATATTTAGTAACTTTAAGCTTCTTATAACAATATTTCATATGGCTCTGCCTTGAATATCAGGACTTCCTGCCTTCAATTACCTAAACATATTTGAAAATCTCACTTAAAAGTATTGCCTTAATGGAATTATAGTAAACGCAATTCACTAATGGAACTTTAAAATAAAGACATCCAAACACTTGGGAATGCCTATATAAAACACATGCTAATTTAAAAAGCTAGAAACAAACAAAAATATCCTAATGTGTATCAGAGCTTGAGAAATATCTGTTGATTAAGGGAAAGTGGTTGATATTGAGGTTACCGTATAATTTTTGTATTTTTTTCTGATTTTATCCTAATTGTAAATTCTTTAAATATAACCTAAAATATTGGTATTGATGTGCTTGACTAATTACTTATGTATTGTTTATTGCCATGTTTATTTTTAAAAAACAAAGTCAATGTTAAGTAGTAATTATCTTGAGCCTTTATACCTGTGTGTATTCTATTATTTATGTCATTCAAACAAGTAATAAAGTAAAATGCATTATGGTCCAGATGCCAGTAATACGTTAAACGAAATCAGTGTTCAAACACAATATTTTAAACATTTTTCACATCTGCTTGGACAGTAATTCAATTATGTGCACTTAAATCTGCAATATTGTAAATGTTCATGAGGCTGTCTGTTGACATGAACAAAGAAATGGGACTTTCTTCTCATAATATAATCGTCAAAATCTAAGTTTACATGGAAATTCAGGACACAAATTATTAGCTAGGCATACATCTGAGATTATTAGGGTGCTGTAGATAAGTGAGTTAAATAGCCTTGATTTTTGACCTCTGGAAATTTATGATCTAACAGACTTGTGCCATTTAATTTTTGGAATGTAAAGTCTCTCTGACTTGGCATTTTTCTTTATTTACTTTGTAACCTAAATGTTAGAACATATGACACTTTTTTTGAATTGCAATTTTCACATTAATTCTGATAAATTGCTTTATGAATGACATATTTTAACTTAATGACAGGAAATTTTGGCTTACAAGCAAAATAATTCCATACATTTTCTTACGTGAGCATTGAATTTGATTTTATAAACCACTTTTTTGGGGAAATATGAGAAAGAAGCCCAACAAAGTCATTTTCGTTCAACTCAAAGTAAAATGTGCTACAGATTCAACTTGATTTTCTCTAAAGAATGAATTGTTGGGTGGGGTGCTCAGCAAACGTTTATAAGAGGGAATACTGTTTACATGTTTAACAATGTGTAACAAAACATGTGGATACTGAACTGAAGGTTGCATTATGACACCAGATGTTTAGGTATTATTAAGTTTACCGTCCCAAACTCAAAGGGAATTGTTTATCAATGAGGTACCAGGTCCCCGGAATCTAGGCAGAGAAACCAATGTATCCATCTGAGATCAGTAAGGAAAACTGAAACCATCTGATATATTAGACTTTCAAAGTGTTTTAATATGGGAACTGGGGACTTGGAGCTAATGGAAAAGCTGAGAATGACGGATGTACCTCTTCTCTTCAGGCACATATTCAATACTGTTATTCTTGTTCTGCAGTTATCTACATTTTATAAAGTGAACTGTTGTCCAGGACAAATAATATTCTGAATTTTGAAATATACAAACCTCTGCCCAAATGAGAAAGTGTAGTGGACGAATTTCTCCTGTAAATTTAAAATGGTACCCTCAAAGTTGTTTTATTCAATAGTTATAGAGATTAAGGACCAGATTCCACATAGAGAAGATGTAGTTTCCCCTTAGAACATTTCAAATCATGGATGACAATGCTTTTCCACTGAGGGCATACTTCCCTAGAATAAGGCATAATAAAATTTGGGATTAGTGAGAGAAAGTAGCGTGTTGTTTGAAGTAGTTGTCTAAAGTTACCATTGCTTTGATTTGGTTTTAGTAAAGATGTTTAATTCATATTGAATTTAAATCACATTAAAGAAGGTTTAATATGTGTATCAATAGAAAGCATGGGTTATAAATGTCCAGAGACTTTGATACAATGGGCCAGGCTGCACAGGTCCTCAAATTATTTAGGGCCAATCCTACTTGTATAAAGTGAACTCCTACCTGCCTCAGAGGATGCAAAGAAGGGTCCTCTGGACTCTTACCGGGTTGTACAGGAAATTAGGGCTGTACTGTCAGGCATATCTGTGTGGACTGAGATAAAGTTCTTGTAGGTGAGAAATGAAGCCTTGTGGCATTTTGCCAAGAGAAGCTCATATTTCTGAGGACTCAAGGGGTTTCACCTGCTTTGGCCCGTATCTGTTGGCTGGTTCCTCACAGCTTTATTGTTATACTCACCAACGTAATAGGAACAAAGCCAGCATAACAGAAACAAAGAGGAGGATTTTTTATTATATGACTTTCTAGCGGGGGGGGGGGTCTTAAGAGGTGATAATTAATTCTCCCTCTTCCCTCCACTTCTGAGTTCAGATTCAGTTCAGAAACATGGTCACACAAGTTAGCAAGATGGAAATAAAAATACTAGCTTTATTACTGATAAGGTTGTTTTGGGGAAAGAAATTGAACCTGTGGGCAAGAATTGGTTTCTCTAACCATTTCCCCCACGTCTGAATATTGCATTGACTGCGCAAGGAAGAGTTTGGATCTGGAGAGCAGGCAGACATTTACCCAGAACCCCTGCCTTCCCTCTGCGACCCTGTCTTGGTTTGAGTTTCCACAGAGAACGAAGATTCTAATACAAGTAGTTTATTTATGAAAGAACACAGTAGATGAGCAAGGGATGGATGGTGTAAGGAAGGGGAGAGGGCCAATGACGTGTTAAGCCAACTATCCTGGTGGGAGACTGTGTCTTAACTCCACAGGAAAACTTTGGGAAAGAATGTAAAACACATGCCTCATCATTATCCCCCCGCAAGGGGTAAGGGACCTGGGTGTTTAGTTATGGAGGAATTCTCCTAGGGTGTGCTAATTCTCTAAGTGTCTGGGCACAGGGGACTTCTGTGGTTTGAAAAAATTCCTCAGGTTCAAAGGTGGAGATACTGGAAGGTGAAAGCCAACCAGAGCACACTGATATGATAGAATGAAAGGGGTGTACATGGGGCACGGATGATGGTGGCTACGAGACCCCAGAAAGAGTTCAGAGGGAGATCAGTCTCCAGGCCTGCTTCTAGAAGATGGGCTGTGGGCTTCCAGGCTGACCCAATGCTTCCTGCAAGGAGAAGCTGAAGCAGAGCAGTCTGAAAACATTTTGTAGGCAGGCAGATCCAAAGAGAGAGAGGGAGAGAGAGAGAGAGAGGGAGAAGGCTGGGCCACTTAAGTCGTTCCATTTTCATTGAGAGGTTGGGAGGTGGCAGAGAGAAGGACTGCAGTTCCCTTTCCAGACTGTTCCCTCCAGGAGCCAATGGAGGAACACGGAGAGAAGAAGAAAGTGGTACTACTGAGTAGTTCAGTGATGTGAAATGGAGCATTAGTCCTTAAAACATGACAATAATTGTTACCATCAACAACAGAGAAGGAATAAGTGTGCAAATCACAAAAGGCACCATCTTTTCGAAAAAGGTTTCCACGGTAAAGACACTGAGGTCCTTGTCTACACATTGGTCTTCTTTTTCCTCTTCTGACCAACTCTTCTTCCAGTCACTTTTCCCTCTGTCTTTCTTCTCCTTTATTGTCATGATCATAAGCTCTGAACTGTCACAGGCTACATCCGATGGGCCGGGAGCAGGGCAGAGGAGACAAGGGGAAGTAAGATCTGACAATGGGACGTTTGCACTGGTGGTGAGAATAAGCAAGAGTGGCTTGTAAGAGGCAGCTAAGAGATCAGTAGCTGTGACAGTGATTGGAGAGGAGAGTGGCAGACTGTGAATTGATCCATAGTTTATATGTGATGGACTTGTGTTCTTTATCCTTTTAATATAAGTAAATAAGCCAAATATTTAGGTGTATTGTTACTAATACCAGACCAGTCCATAAGACAGGAGGGAGGATAAGCTGCTGTAACAAAGTCACACAAAAATACAGTGGCTCAAACAAAATAAAAGTTTCTTTTTCTGTCATCTAACAGAACAGAGGCAGGTGGCCAATCCGGGATAGGTTGGCTGCTCTGTCCATGGTCCTGGGTTTCTCCTATCTCGGTAATTCATTCCCGGGGTGTGTTCCTGTCCATGCTCTCAGAGCCGCTCACACCATCCCTTTCAGCTCATAAGAAAGAGAAAAGAGAAAAGTGGAAGACGAGCAGCTTCCTTTGGAGAATGTGACCCGGAAGTTGAACACGGCACTTCTGCTCACAGCTTATTGGTCAGAATCTAGTCGCATGACCCTACTGGACTGCAAGGAAGCTGGGAACTAGCGTCTGTTTAGATATCCATGTGCCTTTCCAAAAGTGTGGCGGGGCTGGGATTTTATGGCTAAAAGGAAGAATGAAGTAGAAAAGTAACTTGGGAATAATTAGAAAAAGCATGGTAAGATAGGTACAAAGATTTTGATGACTAATCTCATGAATTTATATGTCCTATATTAAAATAAAATGTATATTTTATTGTGTTATGGTCATTACACTTACCTTTAGGTTTGCTTACTCTAATATACTGAATGTAAATTTAATTTCTAAGTGAACTTGATTGTAAGTACTGGGTTTATTTTACTTGAGCCTTATGACAACACAGTCATAGAGAGATTTTTTTCTCTACCTATATATACTACAGATGTTACTGTCAATTTTACAGTTACCATGAGGTTTTCCTTATTTTCTTTAGTGCGGAAACTTACATTTACTTTCTAATAATTTCCATTTTTATCATCTATTATTGATTTGAATGTAGCATGGCAAAGGGTAAGTAAATATTTTGATGTCTTCCAAAACAAAACTTAAGGGTCTGAACTCAGATTGGTGTAAGTATCTTTGGATCATCCCTAAACTGGAGGCAAACCACCCTTGGTCTTCTTTATCGTGTAACTGGAAATCTGGTTTAATTTTATGAATTAGCATGCACCCTGGAGTCTTGTACAGTTACTTTCACAGGGTAAATGCTCAATAAATATTGGTTGAATAATTAAACTGGGTTACTCAGAGCTCATTAGAAATGATAACTCCCTTGGAACAAAGGTGACCTGAATCAGTGTTAGGCCATCTTTTTCAGACAAAAGTACTTGGTATTTTTTGTTTGTTTAATAATGTGATTTATAGCCTATGTAATGTAAATAAATAATGTATCAATAAATATAGAAAAAACTATAGAAATTTTGTTCATTGTAAGAAAAGATTTCTCCTTCCTTTAAATAGCATAAAAGAAGAGAAGCAACCAACACAGTGCCTGACGTAATAGATTCTCTGTAAATAGTAGTCACAATTAATTACCTTTTATGTTGTTCCTTAGGTCACAGGACAAAGAAGTAGTAAGTTTTCCACCAATACAAAACAAATCATAGCTTTCTGGCAGTCATTCAATCATTCTCTATTTTAATAGGGATCAAATTCACTGTCCCAACGTAGAGAAGAGAGTCCAATTTGGAAATGCAAGAAGAGCTCGTTTGAGAAATACTCTGTCTACACAAACTTAGCATATGGAAAGATACAGTAGTTACTGAACAGGTCCCCAGGTTTCACTTGTGAAATACCCCAGGGAACTCAGCAAGCTTTTACAGAACCTTCGAGCTGTGTGAGTTCAGAAGACCTTGCTGGAGAATATTTTTTATCCAACTGTCTCTCTGGCATATGTCCAGTGGTAATATATTGGGATATTCTGGAACCCCTGACAGGACACCAGAATGTTATAAAAGCAGCATGTGGTAAGTGACCCTGTCTGATTGATCACAAAAATTCTTTCCTAATGAATTGGTAATGCTATTCCATTTTACCTCTTTCAAAAAAGAATCCCACTCTTCAATTTCTTTGTCAGCCTGATTCTAAGTCATTTGACGTTAAATCCATGGACTTTTATTATTCTCTCTTTCCTTACTTCCCAAACTTGATTTAGACTGCAGTTAATCTTAGTAATTTCTTTAAGCTGTATGACATGATGCCTTAGGCCCATTGAGGACATCCATATTTAACTTTCAAGTTTCTTAACTTTCATAAAATTTGCTTGTGTTAAATTCCTCTTCCATCTTGCTTAAAATCAACTGACATTTCCCCAAAGGGTTCAAGATATTGGATACAAATGTTGGCATCTCAAAATTCCTCCTAAATATTAGAAAACACTAGCAGTGGGAAAGTTGTTTATTACATTTTCATATTTTGATAACTGATAATTAAGAAGTTAATTTTCTTTAAAATCAGTCCTCAACAACATAAATCTACATCTATTTGTTTTTAAGATAGTTTGATATTCCATGCAGTAGAGGTAGTAGTTTTAACTTTTTGAAATTAAGACGGAGCTTCTAAATATATTTAAAAAAATTAAACATTTTATGTCAATTTTCCCATAAAAGTGGAAATAAACTGGCATAATGTTAATTCTTTTGCCTAACAGCAGTGAGAGTGGTCAATTTTACTTTTCCAAAATGCTCAGCTCACAAATATGAAATGCTAACATTTATTAATTTTGACTAGCAAGTACCCTGGAGTTTGTTATATTGTTCTTTGAAATTGTACTATTTTGTGCATTGTATTTTTTTGTAAATAAGAGAAATCAACAGCTTTGCCCTAAATCTTTTGATTTTCTGGGAAATTAGGGAGTTGGGTTGCATCTTGATGAAAGAGAAATTTTGTCCATTTTGTTAGGTTAGATCGTGGTGGCCAGTGACAAGGTTGTATATTAGTGTAGCTAAGTGAACGGGGGTGAACTCAGTGTTAGTTCAATTAATGGGTGCAGAAACAGGCAATGAATTAGTGTGTGAATCAAGCAGAGTGCTTTCTGTACCAAAAAAATATTTGAAGATAATAGGTTGTCTGTCTAGAAAAGGCATAAATGTTCTCATTGACATGTGACCCTCCTCAGCAAAGTAGAGTTTGTCGCCCCGATTTTAGTGCTTGCCCTTTGAACAGTACTTGTTTCTGCAAGTACATATTTGTCATATGCCTAGTGTATATTTTTCAAACAGTGCTTTAAGTAGGATTCAAATAATAACTAAAGGAATGAGTTGTCCTTAATGTTTTAGATGCTGTAGATGCGGCTTTTGAAAATGTAAGGTGGAACTAATTCTGGTCAAGGAGTGTGGTACTAAACTACTGTTTCTATTTAATCCCCTGCCTCCTCTCCACCCTGTGTATTTTTTAAGGTTTACTAATTATAATTAATTTTCCTTTTCGAAATTCACTTTTAAGAGAAGGCTTTGCTAGCTGGCTGCAAGAGCGAGCAGCAAGCCTAATCATGCCGGGCAGAGGAGGGAGAGGGTCAAACAGTGGGGCTGTGGCTGGGTGCTAGTGCTGGGGGACTTCGAGAGGGGAACCAGCGGAGAGACTGCAGTGACACTGCCCTCCCTGGGCGGGTGGAAGCATCTCACTGGTGACGGGTCTGAAAGCACGTGGCTACGTCATGGAAAGCCAGTCTTTTCAATGCAAACTTCAACCCCTCCTCCTCCTCCCCCTAATGCCGGTAACTCACATCCAAGGCTGGGCGAGGAATCCGGAGGGGAGATTTTCCTCATGCTCACCGTTGTTGGAAACTGGGAGAGAGCGAGAGGAAGGCAGCAGGGGATCCGAGGCGCTCTCTACCTACTACCAGCCTGACCAGGGGAGGGGTCACCTAGATTTGCATCGTTTCTTCGTGGTGGTTGAGAACTGCAGGTTCAATCCGATCCCCCTGAGCACTGGCGATTGATTATTAAAAAAAAAAATCGACACTGGGAGAAGGGAGGCTGTGTCTTCGGCTGTCAGACTCGGAGGTGGTATTGGTGTGTGTATGTGTGCTGGTGGTTTTTTTCTTTTTCTTTTTCTTTTTTCTTTCTTTCTTTCTTTCCTTTTTTTTTTTTTTTTCCCTTTCCTTCTCTCCTAGGGACTACACAATGGCAGTCTTCTCTCAGTGAGATGAATCCTGCTTTGACTCCTGCAGACTCACCCAGCCTCATAGTGATCAACTAAAAGGCTATGGTTTTCTCTTTGGGGATCTTTTGTGCATTACTGTTCTCCCTGATTAGTTCTGGTCTCAGTTGGGATTTCTTTGCTTTTTTGTTTGCCTTCATGCTGAAAAAGGATTTTTTTGCCAACCCTTTGGTAATAATCCAGTGGTGATCAAGGGGATAAATCATTCACCCTGGCCGAAAGAAAACAATCACTGAGAAGTCTCAAAGAAATATACCACGTGAGGGGAAAAAACTGGGAGAAGATCCGGAATATTATCGTTTTTCCTATGGTAAAACCGGTGCCCCTCTTCAGGAGAACTGATTTCAAATTATTATTATGCAACCACAAGGATCTCTTCTTTCTCAGGGTGTCTAAGCTGCTGGATTGCTTTTCGCCCAAATCAATGTGGTTTCTTTGGAACATTTTCAGCAAAGGAACGCATATGCTGCAGTGTCTTTGTGGCAAGAGTCTTAAGAAAAACAAGAACCCAACTGGTAAGCAAAACATGCATCATGTTATGTTTTTCCTTATAATAACCTGTCTGTTGCTCATTGAGCTAGATCTGCAGTTCGGCTACGCAGGAAGGCAGGGGAAACAGAGAAGGACCAGGACAGTGTTGTGTATAGGGGTGTTGCGTGGATAAACAAGTAACAGCTGGATCGGCGTCTGTGAGCCCCACATCATTTCCAGCATCTCGTGGCTGTGCCACAATCCATCACTAGAAGGGAGGAGAAAACTTTTTTTTTTTTTCTTTTCTTTTTTTGGAATGTATCTGGTTGACGATGTTTGGTGGAATATTCAAGGGTTTATGGCTTAAGGTTTGGCCCGAGGCAGTTGAAGCTTCGGTAGTTGCCAGGAGAAAGCACCGCGAGCTCCCCTGACTCGTGCAGCAGGTCCGGGGCCGTAGCTCGGTGCCGAGAACCTGCTCTAGACTTTCTGAGTAGCTTGCACAATATTCGCCACCCCGTCACCTTCACCAAAGGAAAGGGGCCCCCTCCGTCGCGGCCCCGCTCCCCCGCCAACCCCCGCCTCCCGCCCCCGTCTAGCTCCGCGTGCCGAAGTATGAACTCCTTCCCCCGTCTGCCTCCGACACGCCTGCCGCTGGGAAAACTTGAGCAGGGCTTGTGCCGGGAGGGAACCCCAGACGGAGCAGACAAGCTCGGCCTCTCTAGTATATGTCATTTAAACCTCCCTTTGAAAAAGCAGTGTCCTAGCCCGGCGTCGGGGTCCCCCGGGTGGGATGAGCCTGGCCCCGGGTCCCTGCTTCAGCCGCCTGGCGATCGTGCGCCCCCATTCCAAAAGGCTCCAACCGGGGAACTTGCAGTACATTACATAAGAAATGCAAATGCAGGTGATTCGGGGAGTCGGGTCTCCGGGGTTTACTTCCCGCTATCTCAGTCTGGGGGCGGCCGCGGAGCTGTGGGCGAGCAACCCCGGGGAGGCCAGGCCGGAGGGCTGCGTGGCGGCGGCGGCGCACGGGCGAGGAGGCTGGGCGCGGCGGGTCCGGGAGACGCGCGCGCCGGCGGCGGGGTGTGTGTGGTGTCCCCCGGTTCGCTTCAGGCCGGGGAGGGACCCGGGCTGGGTGTTCTGTGTCTGGGGCCCTGTTGGGGGCGGGGCCCTGGCCGTCCTGCAGTGGCAGCCCGGGTGTCCGAGGCTTCTGACGCTGGCACTGCGGTGTAGTAGATCATGGCTCCCCGCGGGCGCCCTGACACCCCGAGCTCCGCCAGGGGCCGCGCTGGCACCCGGAGCCCCAGCGGCCGGGCAGCAAGTGTCTGCCGCCTCCCTGCCTCCGAAGCTGCCTAATGCAGCCTAGTCGGGCGGCGCGCTCCCAGTGAGCTGCCGCCCGCGGGTGCCGGGATCGAGAGGAGGAGGAGGGGGGAAGGGGGAGGAGGAGGATGAGGGGGGGAGGGGGAGGGGAGGGGAGGAGGTGTGGGTGGGCGGGGATGGAGGCGGTGGGTGTGGAGGCTGAGCACCCCTTGCAGCCCCCTCTGCTGCGGCAGAAGGGAAACTGCGAGTTCTAAGACCGTCCGGAAGGGCAGATGCTCGCGTGCTGGCGGACGCCTGGCAGTTGCCGGCAGCTGGGACCTTCGGATGGCTGTTGAGTCTGTGGGCGCGGTGCTGCAGCGGGCTCCGTGCCTCCGTCCTGGAGTTCTCATCCCTGTGCTCTAGCTCTGCCCGCTTTCTTCCCGTCCCCCACTTCTTACCCCCGACCCGACCCCCACCCCCTCCATCCCCGGTCCTTTGACCCTTCTCTCTCTTAACTTAGCGTTTAGCAGCTCTGAGATGATCCCACCATCCTGAGAGCTACCCAAGGAGAAAGCAGTGTGGTCACCTTACCAACCACGTCTCCAGTTGGGCTGTCAGGTGTACCCTAACCCCGCATCAAGCCCAGCACTTGCTGATGCCTTGGTCATAGCTAGATCTGCAACACTACCATCTCAAGTTCACGCGAAGACCCTTTTGGCAAGACTTCCTAAAGTGGGACACGCCAAGGGCTGCGGTGGGGTTCCTCCCTCACACAGTAAAATTACTGGTTTTTGAAGCCTTCTTGTGTTCTTCTTTGAAAAGATTTAACTCCCTCTGAGACAGGACTAGAAAAGCATTTCTTTAGACTTCGCCATTTGTTTAGGGATCTTGAAGCCAGTCCCTCCATAGTACTGGAGAGTGGGCAATAATTCAGCATGGAACAGTAAGTTTCCTTACTGCCTTTGATAATAATGTCTTTTTTTTTTTTTTTTTGGTAAACAGTTTTACTGGAAACACTAAGTTTCACCCATACAGGATTCAAGATCTTTTTATTACACCTCCCCCACCCCACCCACTTGCATCTCTCTGGAATAAAGTAGATTTTTTTTTCCTTCCGAGGCATTTGGAAGGTGTCAAACAAATGACGACTTATTTTTAGAGCAATTTATTTTGCAGCTTATGAATGCTAAAGTACTCGGGGGTGAATTGATGGGTCAACTCAAACTCTGTCTAACAACCGCTCCGACTATTCCACTAGGATAGTTTAAGTCTTAGATTGCCAGGGGTGAGAATTCCAACCTGGAAGATGGAGCATTTTGTAAATTATTTTTTAAATCGGACATTAATGTGTTACACTATGTATCTCACCTTCTGAAAGTTTTGCCTTTTGAGCTTAAACCATTCCATGCCTAGCCATTCCCTTTCAGGATTGTAATTGGTAAATTCCATTCTCCTTCTGCTATTAACATGAAGCCTAAAATCGTTTGCAGGTTTTTGATCCCAAGATAGCAGTATAACTAAGAAGTTAATTAGGTAATTGAAATAAAACAAAGACTAAAATCCTCTTAACTGTTAAAACCAGAAAGAACAGATTGACTACTACCTATTATGTTATCTTAAATCTCCTGCACGTACCAGTAGCAGGATCATGCATTTGGTGTAACGACTTCTTATTAGATGAATTTTTCTTCCCAATCTTTGTAAGTTATAAAATAATTTACTGATTATTCCCACTGCTTTAAGTTGTCAAGAAGTACAGGCAGTTCGGTCAGGAGTTCCTGAGAGGAATTTCAGAGCACTGCTATATAATCAGGTTGATGTAGAAATAAGCAAATAATAGAGTCATGAACTTAAGGGCAAAGTTACTCATCTATCCCAAAGTTCTTAATTCATGTTTAAATAAGAGGTGTTAATTAAGTAGGTTTTTTTAGTTGTTTTTATGTAAAAGTTAACTGGAAAAGAACATGAAGAATATATTTGCACAATATATGCTTTTTAAAATAAATTGCAATAGCTTAGAAATCCTGGATAGAAAATAAATTTACTGTCTTCATAAACATGTCCAATATCTCACAATACAACTATTATCAGAGAACACACACACACACACACACACACGCTTAATGTCCTACCTTCCCTTATTTTCCCAGTAGAAGAATAGATATATGTTTAGAATAGATGTTACCTGCTTCAACTCTCACTGCATGGGTTATGCAAGGTGACTGTATTTTAGGCAGATCATTAAATAGGGAATACTGAGTCCAAGGCACTTACTTTGCCTGGAGGAGGGCTTGATATGTTTCTTTAAATTAGTACTGAGAGTTTGGACTGACGAATGTGTGTCACAGGACAGTTTGGGAAATAATCTAGGTCACTGAAATCTGAGCAATGGCTGCTAAGGAAATAAATATGGTTGGAAAAAAGAAGTCCACAAATAGGGGACTTCCCTGGTGGCGCAGTGGTTAAGACTCCGTGCTCCCAATGCAGGGGGCCCAGGTTGGGAACTAGATCGCACATGCATGCTGCAACTAGGAGTTTGAATGCCACAACTAACTAAGGAGCCCGCCTACCACAACTAAGGTCCAGCGCAATCAAATAAATAAATAAGTAAGTATTAAAAAAAAAAGTCCACACTAAAGATAAATACGAAGGTCGTATCACGGATGTTTCTTCAGATACATAATGTCCAACAGGCAAAGGAAGCCACAGACCCTCAAATATATACAGCTACTCACACATACAAACTTCCACGGCTTGATAGGATTTTGGAAAGCAGAGATGTTAAGAAAAATTGTAACCAGATGTAATTTTATTGGGTACCAGTGTTTGTGGCAAGGAGGGTACGAAGCGGATGCCCTAGACCTAGTTCTGCAGAGCATGTTTAGAAAACCCCACAGACTCATGGCCCTGAGTGTTTCCTCTTCTGAACTGTCTCCCTCTCTGCCATGAAACTTTGAGATGAAACAAGCAGGGCTTGGCAGAAGTCACTGTCACTTTCTATTTCCTACTTTTTTGGGGTGTCTTCCAGCTCTGCTTTTGCCTTTGACTAAGCTGTTTTAGGTGCCAAACACATCTGGTGTGCCACTGTTACTCATTTAAATATATGTTATTCTTTTAAAGCTACTTGCTTTACATCTAGGGGCGGTCATGGCTTTGAGAAGTGAGAAAATAGGCAGAGGGAGAAGAAAAAAGAGTAAGCATGTTTCACTGCTTCCCCTCTGCCTGCCAACTCATCTTGGGTTCCTGTAGAGCTGGGTGAGCCACAAATGGGCCATACATAACCTGTGCATTTCTAAACACTGAGCGTATGTAAAACGGAGACATCAAATTCAGACTGCATGGCTGGAACACCAGATGTAAGGTCCTTCTCTTTCTGATATGCTTGCCTTCGGCGTGGGATTCCATGTAATATGAGTTGGCCTTGGATTGCATCTAGGAAGCTTCATTACTGAAGTAGCAAAATGAGTTTTGCAGGCAGTAGCACTTCCTGAACCAAAGGATGGCATGTTAGGTAGGCTTCCAAGTATTGACTTGTTGGGAGTGTCGACGGTTTTGTTTTATGTTTGTTTTAATTTATATCCAAGTTAACAAGTGTGAAATCCAATCAGTGATCATCTAAACTTGGTTTTAACAGTGGAGATCACTTTAGTTGTACCCATATCCAGCCTGTTCTCATCATAGGCAGCCTCTCTGAGAACATCCGTTCAAACGATGCATTGCTTTCAGAAGGTGCTAAAGCTAATTCTATAGTTCCCATTTCCTATGTGGAGCCACTCCTTTAAAAATGTTCAGACCCAGTCTTCCATGTTTTAGCAACACAAACACTGAGGACTTTTGTGAGTGTTTTTTTTTTTTTTGCGGTACACGGGCCTCTCACTGTTGTGGCCTCTCCCGTTGCAGAGCACAGGCTCCGGACGCGCAGGCTCAGCGGCCATGGCTCACGGGCCTAGCCGCTCCGCGGCATGTGGGATCTTCCCGGACCGGGGCGTGAACCCGTAGTCCCCTGCATCGGCAGGTGGACTCCCAACCACTGCGCCACCACGAAAGCCCTTGTGAAGTGTTTTTATACATATTGTAACAAGGACAACAACCAAAGTTTTTGCTCCTTTGTACATTTTGGCATCATAACTCACTCAATTGACTCATAAGCTTTCTATAAATATGTAGATGTCTCAAAATGGAAGCATTTATTCAAGATAGTTTCTTATGGTTTATGGGGAAACAGTTGGGATGTTTGAACAGTATATTTGAAGCTCCTCTACTAAGTTTTAAATGAGACATTGCATCGTGTCTATATTCTTAATAAAACCTTTGAGCCCAACTTAATACCACCTCCAGGAGGGACAGTGGGCCAGGGAAATACCTGCAGCCACGTCTATCTGCCTGGTGCCATAGTCTGTGTGGTGTTCCTTAGGGTTTTAGATTGTGTGCCATGTACTACATTAAGTTATAAGAGTTGAACTTGAGCACAGAATGGCAGGGAATTGTCTGAGGGCGACTTCTCAGTTCCTCCATATGCCTCCAGAGATGCACTAACTTTTTTTTTTTTTTTGCTGTCTGCTTTTGAAGGACCAAGTATGTCTTGATGTTTTCCCTGTATATTTCTCTAGTTGGTTCAAACTAATTTTCTGCTTTGGCCAGAAGTAAAAGGTAGGATGATGAAGGGAAGAGGAGTTGAAAGGAGGAATTCTTAGGGCTTTCCTAAACATGAAAGCAAAAAAGGAGGCATAATGCAGACATGTTTTACAGGGAACACTGAAGTTTTTGTTTATCTAACCTGCTAACACCATCGAAGAAAGTCACCTAACAGTTGTTGAGCACTGCTGCCTTTATCGCTGTCCCCTGACAAAAACTCAGGTTATGACAAGACTCAGGTTTTCAATACATTTGTATTAAGTGAATTAATGGTGAAAAATAGGGTTTTCTGAGAAAGTTAACTGTAACTGCCACTGTCATACAATTTACTTGGTTAAGTTCACTTAACGCCTACTCCTTTCCAGCAGTGCCAACCAAGAATTTGGCTTCTAAATGGTAAAACCAAGAAGGAAAAAAGGCTGTTAGTGGCCTTCTTTCTCTTCATGCTCCGCGCCAGGGCATCCTGAAACATGGTTTGCAAACATTCCCTGGGCTCAGGCCTTCCTCAAACACACAAGCGCATTCACCCCTTCTGGCCCGCTCAGCCTTTAAATAACAAGTGTTAGGGCACCATATGGTTCCCTCTGCCAGAGCCCCCCTGCATTTTCTTTTCTGATCTTTAATGTTCTCCAAAAGGAAGGCATTCTGAAAAACAGTGGAGTGAATTTGAATTGTATCTCTCTTCCTGTCTGAACTCCTTTCTGTGAAGATGGTCACTGGGACCATCCGATGTGGCATGTTTCCGTTCCAGAGGGGACAGCACCTAAACAGCCTCGAGTTTCACTTGCTTTGAAAGGAGGTGCTCCCTCCCTTCCTATTTTGTTCTTTTTCGTTTTAAAGCAGTCATCTGCAAACTTGGTGGCGCCCTGCTTTCCCAAAACCACACTCAGCTACTCAGCTTCCGCCCTCCGGAGCCACCGTCAAAGGCGGACGCACGACTGGGGCAGAGCCCCGCCTGCCAGAGCAGCGAGCGGGACGTGAGCTGTTTTCTCACGACGCGAGCCGGCCACCTCTGCGGCTCGGATCTGCTTCCAGGAGTCGGGCCCCTCGGAGATCTGGCCGGAGCCGGGCTCGGAGTCTGCCTAGTGGAGCCCCGAAGAGAGGAGGCACGCAGGCGACGCGTGGCCTTCCTCCGCTGTGACCCACGGCCAGAGCTCCCGGGACCGGCCACCCGCGCTCCACGCCTCGGGGCGTCTGGGGCTCTGCGGCGCAATGCGACGGAAGCGGCCCGTCCGAGCCGCCGTAGCGCGGGAGGTTTCCGTTGCCACAGGGATGACCTCTGACCCTGGAGCGTCTGGGGGGGCTCGGAGGCCAGCGCAGCCGTTACTGTGGAAACCACGTGGCCGGAAGCCGCGGTGTTGGCGCGACGGGGTGCGCGGGCCGCGCCAGCCATTGACGCGACGCACCTTGGCGGGCCCCGGGCTGGCGGGCCCCGGGCCGGCGACCCCGCGCGTGCCCCAGTGCATCCTCGGGCCGAAGGGCGGCGGAACAGTTTGCTTCCACCCCACAGGTGGCCGCCTCGCCCCGACGCACTGCAGGGTTTAGAGAAAAAGGGACTAGCTAGGTGGCGGATGCGCCCAAGTTCCGGACTGGGAGAGCATGAGTCCAGCCCGCACTAGCTACTGGGAGGCCGAGGAGGGCTCCTGAAATTCTGTGGGCCTCAAGTTTCTTCGACTGCAGTGCAAGGGCATTGATTAGAATAATCTCAGGTCGGCTCCCGCTCTCATGTTCCAAGCGTCTTGTAACTTTACACCCGATTTGGATTCTGAATGAACTTTTCTCTCTTCCCTGTATCTCTCCTGGACTATGTTGAGTATATTTAAGTTGTAGTTTAAACCCGAGGCTATCAGAGATCGAAGGCCACCTGTGGGCTCATGACCGACCTTTTAGAGGTGTGGCAACTCCTTCCGGGTGCAGAGGTGACTCTTCCAAGAGCCGGTTTTGAGTGGTAGGGAAAGCACAGTTCACAGCTTTGAGCCCTGCAAGAAGACACGTGTTGTATTTTACTGGTGACACCACCGAGAGCTCTTCATGCATTTTACAGAGTTGTGTGGTTGGTGCTGAAACAGATGGCATTCTTTTGTATCTGTTGGATTCCCCAGATGTCTTCCTGCAGTCTCTAAACATTTTTTGGAGAGGACTCGACCTACCTTGACTTGTTTTTCCTTCTGTTATCTTGGACTGTTGGGAAGAATCACAAGCATTTTCACATCTGAAAACACACACACACACACACACAACTTCACTGTATATTTAGAAGTTGAAAAAGACTATTTTGAGGGTATGATAAAGCAAGCTCACTAGTTTATAAAAGAACAGCTAGATCCAAATTGTGTTTCGGTGGATGGAGTAGGTTAAGGTTACCTGCTCAGATGGCTTTACACTTTTTAAAGACTTTTTGTTGGCCTAGTTTCCAAATAGTCTTTTTACCTTTTTTTGTTCCCCTTATGATAAGAATTACCTCCCTGAAGTTTGCTTTTCAAAGAACTGGCCATCAGTTCCTCAAGAAGACTGGGTAGAATATTTACATCTCAAGGCACAGGGAAAGAAAGTAAGTGCCTCCAAGAAGGACTTTTGTTTCCTAAATCCAGAATTTTACAGTCCGTGCCAGCACAGGGGAGGTTTTGGGATTGGTATAAAGGATAGATGGGCTTTGAATTGCTTCAGTAGCTGCATTTCTGTTCTTAGAAAGACTCAGTTCCTGAGACAGGGATAGTTGTTTTTAATTCTTCAAAGAATTGAGTTGCAACCTTTATGACATCAACTACATTATCTTCTGTTTGCATCTTTAGATCTGGGAGAAGGTCTTCAACTAAGATGGAAATAAAAAGATTTCTGTGTTCTAGATTTAGAGCTTTTTGTTTTGTAAGGTCTTTCCTTCTGGGTATACATAGTTTCACTTAGCTTAGGAGAGGAGGCCTCAAAAAAAGTTCCTATCAGGCTCTGAATATCAGCTTCCAGTCTGGCCCACTTCTCACAGTAGAGCTACTTAAAAAAGAAAAGTGGTTTTTTTTTTTTTCTTTTCAAATATCTTGTCAGGTTTCAGTCGAGACAAACAGTAAATATTCCTGGCAGTTCTGAACAACCTGTTGGACTCAAGAGGTGTCCCCAAAGAATGTGCAAAAGATCCTACCCTCCCAAGATCCAGAGCCACATCCAAAGGTAGCCAAAGAAAGACTTAGTTCCCCTGAGCGCTGGCAACGATCAGTAGGACACTAGCTGCAAGTGGAGTGCAATCCACACTTCGGCCGTATTTTGAGGGCCCTCAGCCTGATGGTTCCCAGGCCAAGTTCTCAAGACCCAAAATGAGACAAACAAGAAGGCAATAGCTGACCCTGGGAGAGAAAGGATCCACAACCAGTGCATCTTGGAAAGGAAGGAACAGCGTGAGATTTTCCCTTCCTCTCTCAACTGGGCACTACAGACAGAGATGCAGGAGAGCTGACTCTGGTAAGAATTCTCTGGCATCTGCCAGTTTTCTTAGGCTCCAGAGCAAGTGGGGTTTAAAGTAGAGTGTAGCTCTGGCATCTACCTGAATTTGGCAAGGTTTTTCACTAATTTTAACTTGAGTTTCCTATTGGCTGCTTAAGAGAATAACTGGTAGTGGTTTACTGGTTTCCTGGAGAATCCCTTGGAGTCCCTTGAACTCTGAGAGGGGCGCATTTGGGGGCTACCCTTCAAGGGTAGGTGTGGGCGCATCTGTACTGTCACTAATTTGTTTATGGTCTTGTAGTTTCTTCAGAGTGGAAAGGCAGTTCAGATAGAGGATGAACAGACTGTGAGGACTGCGGTGACGGATAGGGGGAGTAGTAGAAGTCACTACTTAAGAGTCTTCTGTTTTAGGTGCCTCTTGTGTCCTTAATTTTTCATTAGCCATTTGCAGTGAATCTTTCAGTAAAGCTGTTTTGGAATCTTGAAGCCTTTTGGTCAGCTTTACCCTTTAGGTAATCATTATGGCAACAGTGTGGAAAATCTCTTTGCGTGGAGCGGGATTGAAGGTAATAAAGGCCACAGAGAAAGTGGTGAGGTCAAAAATAAGGCAGTGACAGGGGCTGGAGAGGAAGTGGAGTCCCTCTATCTCAGTGGCTAGTTTGAATTTGGGAAGGGAAAAGAGGGAGGTGTCTAGGATGTTCTGACCACAGGTTTTTGATTTGGACCGTTCCTTTTGATGTTGAGCCACTGACCATTTGCCAGTAGAACACTCCTGTCGCCTCAAAGCACAGAGCAAAAACTTGACTCTCTCCAGACTGTTTGTATTCGAGGGGCTGTGGCAACTTTTAATAGCAAGTCGAAAACTTTGACAAGTTTCTCCTTCTAGATCATAATTTAAATAGGCAGTTCTAGGAGAATTGCTCTGGGATAAAGGGTTTGTTTTCTTGACTCCAAACCTGAAAGTCCTTAGGGATAAAAAAAAAAGCCTTACAATAAAGATAAGTCAAAGGTTTTATGTTTTTTGTTTTAAATGATATACAGTTCTTTGTTGATAGTCGATGATTTGTGTGCAATACTTTGCTCCATTTGAGGAGTCAAATAATACAATTAAAAGCCCATTTTTCAGATTATTTAGGTCTGGCAAGGAAAGAGAAGGAAGTGTGAACTTTATTGAATTTACGTATGTAAGTTTGTGCACCTGCTTCTTGGGTAGCAATGAATGTAGTTGTAATTAAAATGCCTTTTTCCCCCTGTAACATTCTGTCGTCTGCACAACTACAGTGGATCACTGAAGTGTGTGGTAGCTAGCCTCTTCTGTAATGCTGCCTCTTACTTAGATAACCTGTAGTTTGGGACGGATTGTGATCTCTATTCTTTCCCCTTCCTGTGTGGAGCACGTGGCATACTACTGTCGTATGTGAAAAAAGAAGAAATGTGAACATAAGAAGGCTCAAAGACTAAAACATTTGTAAGGTTTCTGTTTTTTTCTTACACAGCCACTTATTTCAGAGTCTGAGACTCATATTTTTTGGTTGTGTTTCTGTTGTACCCCAGGTGTTATTGCTTGTAAGCAAAGAAAGGGCTCTGTTTGCTAGGAGGCCTGAGTCACTTTCCGAGTTAAACACTCAGCAGTTACCATCATTTGCCGCAACATGTTCTTAATTATTTTTTCTTTTACATTTAAACTTTCCACTCATATTCCAATTAAGTGACATAAAATTCCTCATACATCAGATCTATAATAATAGATATAAAATACTGGAAATATTTTTTAATAGAATGGATACTAAATGTTAGAAATATTTTAATGGTACTGTAACAAATTAAAAAATAAATAATTTTGAAAAAGAAATTTAGGGGATCATGATTGTTTATTGTTTATTTTATCTTTCCTCATTATATTTCCTTTTAAAATCTTGGGAATCATCTTAAAGAACACAGTGCTCAGGTGGTTCTGGTCCATCTGTGGCACACGTGCCTTTTCACGGGGACGTGAACCCCTGACGTGCGCACTGAAGGTGGGAGTGTGGCCTGATCTGCAGAGCTGTGGAGTCCCGCTACTCTGTTTTCCGTCCCTGAGGACTGCCCCCTTTGTCCCGCTCTCCTTGTATTTGTACTGTCATACTCGAGATGTTGTCCTTTCACCTCTTCCCTTTAGTTGTGTCTTTCGAAAGGTTTGTCATCAATTTAACTCTGCAGGCAAGGCTGGGATTAGTATTCAGTTGGCTTTTCAACTTTTACATGTATTACATTAGGGGAAAAAGGCAAAAAAATGCTAACAATACAGTTGTCAGACAGTAAATGAGACACATCTGTCTGAACTAGAGACACCCGAAGTAGCATTTATTTGACTTAATTTTTTTCTTTCTGTGCTTCAAATAACATGTTAAAAAAACTGTGATGTGGATCTCTTGCTTTAATAGGTTATATAATTAAATTATTTGGGGATATTATTATAATTATTCTACCTTATAGTCCCACTAATGAATGCCTTTAAACTTACTAGATTTTAAAAGACTTATTGCTCTTCTACTTGAAGAGAAATATCCTGGATTATTCTGAATCCTGTATTAGTATTTATGCTCTAAGTAATAATAAAAAACTAGCTTTATAGGATGTTTTCTATGTACTAGATACTTTATCTATATTACCTAATTTAGTCCTCAAAAACCATATGTCGGAACTTTTCTTATATTTATCTGAAAAAGGATGATGCCCAGGCATGAAGAGGTTAAGGAATTTGCCTGATGGCACCCAGCCAGTGGTTGGAACCCAAGCAGTCTTTCTCCAGAGACATCCTCTTAAATTCCTGTATTGCAGCTACTGCCCTAAAGACTGTGTTCAAAGCGTATATGTGAAAGTGGCTGGTGGTGTGTCAGTGTTTCTGTGAATCATTATATCCTGAAACTAAAGGGGAATGCAACATATTCAGTGTTTGCAACATGTTCAGATATTTAGAATTTGTAATGCTTTTTTATTGAGCATAATTTACATACATTAAAATGCACAGCTCTTAACTGTAGAGTTTGATGTCTTTTGACTATTGTGTGTATCCTTGTGCCAGACTCCCCATTTAAGATATAGAATATTCTCATCACCCAGAAACCTCATTCTCAGTTCGATTCAGTTCCCACCCGTGCCTTCTGTGAAAGGCAGCCACCGTTCCGCTCTCTGACTTTACCTTAGCCTGTACTAGAGCCTCAGATCATCAGATCCTGGAGTCCTCATGCCCTTGAGTTTGCTCCTTTCACTCCACACGTTGTTGTTTTTGAGATCCACCTGTACCATCGCACGTGAGATGTGTAGGCTTCCATGCGGTAACTTCTGTTTTCTTTTGTAAACTAGAAACTCCTAATTGAACACACCCACTTTTAGTTAACATCCAAAAGTTGCCCGAAACTACAAAGGGTTCGCAAGCCGACCCGGCCCAGTTACAGAGATGCTGGCTGAGGACGGAGACTCCTGGGTCAGAGATGAAGGACTGGATCACTCAGGGCACAACAGGCGCCACATTCTTGTTTCCCTTGTCCTAACATCTCCCAGGGGCAGTGCTGAGTAGCCGAGGTGGCTGCCTGCACACAGTGGATTTGTGTCACAGCTGAGGACCTCTGAGTTTAGGAAATCCCCCTTCTTTTAAGAAACATCTTTCAAAACTGCCCAACCTTTGCCCAGCAGGGAGCCATGGTCTTTATTATCCTGGGGTCGGCGGGGGGTGGCGGTGGAAATCGCCCTCTAACCTGGAAGCACTATCTTTAGAGCGCAAGGTTGTCTGCAATGCAGATATCCTCGTGAAGACAGTCTGAGTCAAAAGCTCTTAGGAGATAGAGCAGAAATCCCATGGATAAGTTGTTCCTGAAGTCTGTTTCTGCACAGCAACCTTTTCTTCCCTTTCTGGTTTCTTCAGGACTGCCATTCTTGTTCCAAAGATGCACTTAACAGAGAGAAAAACTTATTTGGAAATTATCTAGAAAATGATCCTGAGGTTTTGAGAAGACAGACAATATACAATCTATACACTAAATCTATTAGTATTTATTAAATAACTATTTGTGCTAAGTTCCATGTTAGTTACTGGGAGAGATTTAAAACATTCCATAAGGATTTGGTCTCTGGCCCCAAAGTACTTAAGCTCAGTGTACAGAGAACACCAGTCATGAGAGAGTCTTGAACGATGGACGGCCACAGGGCGTCTGTAGGAGGCCCATCAAAGATGAGCAGGGAAGAAAGGGAAATCTTGTCGGGAAGTGTGACCTGAGCTGACTTTTGAAAGCGTGTTGCATTTGGCAGGAGAGAGAAGTATATTCTTGGCAACGGGAGCACCGTGAGTGAGTTAAAGGCTGAAAGGTTCGTGGTTGGGGATTGGGGGGATGTTAATGGAATCTTATGTCGGGGGATGAGAGGAATCCTAATTCGGAATCCAAAAGCCTGGCAGAGGAGTTAGACTGGATGTGGTAAAAATCAGTGAACTAGAGAATGTTTCTGGAGTGGGAAGACGGAACAACTTTGTTTGTAGCACCTAAGGTACTTGGGGCAGCAGTTAATTTCCCAGTAAGATGATGTTTTCTAGTGAAACATCGCTGGACTGAACATGTCACAGGCTATTTTGCTACAGGGAAATTGCCAGCAATTTGAACCACAATTTCTTACATGAGAATCCTGATAAACTGCTCTGGCCTAGCAGCAGATCTATGTTTGAGTAACCCTTGATGACCGTTGCTTAGTGGAGAGATGCATTAAGGAACAATTTGCTAAAAGCACAACTTTTGGAAATGGATTTTGATTTTCTACTCCTTTCTGTTATAAAATTTGAATTGTGTTTTAGAGGGTCAATATCTATTTCTCGGTTATCTTAACGCTTAAGAATGCCACACAACTTATAAAATAATATTTTAAGGAATATCACTTGTTAAAACAAGAGCACTAATTCAATTCTCAATGGCCATTTAAACTTTACAAATACATAACTAGTAATGCTTTATAAGCAGCAGTTTCAATTTTTTTGATTTAGAACTGGGATCCTTGTTAGAGACCCTAGTTTATAAGTTTATAAAATGCACATTTATAGGGTCACAAAGCTTAATTCATACAAGTAAGGGAAGGGATTCATTTTAGGTGGCGATAACAGTTGTAGACACCCTGTGCTGGGAGCAAATTAGCGGCATAAACCTGAATTCTGTCATTTCAGTGGATAGTGAATGAGTGATTTAACAATTTTTTTGGGGGTGCCAATTAGTGTAAAGGCAATAGACAGCTGCACGATTCAAAAGGTCTGAATGATACAGAGTTAAGTAAAGGGTCTGAATGTTGTTGCATTAACATAGTTTTGAATAAAAAATTAAAATGTGCATCTAAAGATGCCACAGTCCAAGTTGTGTCATACGGATTGCCACAGCTATACATACACTTGCTTACTCAGTGTCTTGGTGGCTGCTAATATTTGTGAGAACCTTCAGGAAAGGAAATTAGGGTCATTCAACTCACTCAGTGCATCATAATCTTACTCTCTTATTTTTATTACTCAAAGCAGGAGGACTTACCTCTGTGAATCTTGGTAACAGTTTTTTGCCTAACTATGCTTTTGCTTTCTCTGTTACAATTTTAACATAAGACGGATCTTTGACCCTTTCTTTCTTGTATTCTTTTAAATTTATAATTGGTAGAAATACTTTTAAATATTATTGTATATGTATATATTTTTCGTGATGTCTGATCTTATTTATTTGTTACTCTTAGAACATCTCATGTTTGACTGGACTCAGACTTAGAAGTAGAAGCTCTCAGAGAGGACAGCCTCTGTCTCTTGGCAAAATCTGTTCCTGGCGTTTTTCTTTGACCTCCTTCATTCTCTTGGCCAAAAGTTTAGCATATTCTGCAGCCTCTTCTTTATTTTTCTTAGTACGCTGTTTCTTCAGAGCAATACGCCAGCGTTTGCGTTGCAGAACACGTGGAGTAACAAGACGCTGAATCTTGGGTGCTTTGGTCCTAGGTTTCTTATGTTCTTTGTTTAGGGGCTTTCTCACAACATACTGGCGGACATCATCTCCTTTAGAGAGACTGAAAACTTTGTGGATTCTGCTAGCTCTTTTGGGCCCCAGGCGACGAGGCACAGTAGTATCCGTGAGGCCAGGAATATCCTTCTCCCCTTTTTTTACGATGACCAAATTGAGAATGCTCAGATTGGCCTCCACAAGGCAACCCTGTACAGATTTGCACTTTCTTTCTCCAGTCCTCCTTGGTCTGTAACAGGAATGCCCCTTACTCAGTAGCAGGTGGACTCATCCATGGGTCAAGACACCCTGCTTCATGGGGAAACCCTGTTTGTCATTTCCCCCACTGATCTGGACCACATAACCCTTCCGTTCTTCACCCAGAGCATCAGCAGCAACTTCTGTGGCCACATACACTTCTCATAAAAGGTACGAATAAAGGTTTCTCCTTCATTCATGTCAACATACACCTCCCATTCATTACACAGAAACGTCACTCATTTTCCAGTTACTTGAACTGAAAAACACCCTAGGGTCCATGTGTGTAGGTTATCACCGGCATAATTTTCTATACCAAAAATAATGAAATCATAGTAAATGAGAATAAGGAAACCTACCACAAATACATCCTTACTTTAAAGGTCATGGCCCAGCCCCGGTGCAGCCTCATGGGCCGTAATGAGCACTAGCAACTGATACGGTTCAGTGTGTCTGTGATGGTGTCTGCTTCTGAGGCCACCACTTAGTGCGCTGCATCTCTTGGAACAGTGCTCCAGCTACCTGACCACATCAACCAATGCTAAGTGTAACTAGCACCATCCTTGTTAGAGGTCAGCTCCAACATGAGGAAACCATAGCCCAGGCAGAGGCCTTACGTGTGGCAGGTTCATGAGTTAGAACTAACCCTAGGTACACGTTCTACTGTTGTCCCTCTGGGCACAGCAGGGGCCTAGATACAGTCCAAGGAAGGAAGTCTCTTCCTCTGTGTTAAGCACTGAGCCCCACGGGGTCTATCAGGGAAACCTTTCTGCTGTGTCAGTTCCTTTTATCAAGTGATGTAAAACTTGGGAACTAGTCTCAATAAATGCCATTAGATTTATAAAAAAGGAATAAAATTAGATGCTGAGATCTGCAGCATAGGATGGAATGGCTGAACAGTAAGGTATGTCTACTTCCTGTATCAGGCTTCTTAGCCAGGCACCTTGGCATTGGACATTATGGATTGGTACAGTCTAACTAGCACTTTAAACTTCTCTCAGATAAGCAGGCCATTTAGGTAACTTAGAAGTTAGTTTTGTTACCTCCAAATATATGGTATCTTAGTCTTTCTAGGGGGAGTAGAGGGGATTTGGAAGGTTAGATGAAGGTGGAAGAGTTGCTGGGGATGGTCGGTCCTGGAGCTAAGGAAGCAATATTGATAGAGATGGACGGAATAAACTCATCCACCCTCCTTCCCCTTTTCTCTCCCATTTCGTTTTCCCTTTGCCACTGCCAATTATGTCAGGAGATTCTGCTTGTTGGACCACATGAGGGACGGATTTGGGCTGGAGTATTCCAAATAGAATGAAGAGTCCATAGCTGTCCTTAGATAGCATTTCATGATAAATGGGGTACATTTTCTTTTTAACATCTTTATTGGAGTATAATTGCTTTACAATGGTGTGTTAGTTTCTGCTTTATAACAAAGTGAATCAACTATACATATACATATGTCCCAATATCTCTTCCCTCTGGCATCTCCCTCCCTCCCACCCTCCCTATCCCACCCCTCTAGGTGGTCACAAAGCACCGAGCTGATCTCCCTGTGCTATGTGGCTGCTTCCCTCTAGCTATCTATTTTACATTTGGTAGTGTATATATGTCCATGCCACTCTCTCACTTCGTCCCAGCTTCCCCTTCCCCCTCCCCATGTCCTCACATCCATTCCTTAGTAGGTCTGCGTCTTTATTCCCATCCTGCCCCTAGGTTCTTCATGACCACTTTTTTTTTTAGATTCAATATATATGTGTTAGCATACGGTATTTGTTTTTGTCTTTCTGACTTACCTCACTCTGTATGACAGACTCTATGGGTACATTTTTAAGTTGAAAAATACAGTGAAGGTAGCAACAACTGTAAAATAGGTTATGACTGGAAATTGGTTTATTTTCCCACAAAACCGACTAGCAATACCCTTGGGGTCTTTGTTCATTTTTTGTACTTTTAAATTTGTTTACTTGGCTCTCAATGGGCATACTTATCTCGTTTTTTTTGTAAATTTATTTATTTTTAATTTTTGGCTGCATTGGGTCTTCGTTGCTGCGCGTGGGCTTTCTCTAGTTGCAGCGAGCGGGGGCTCCTCTTCGTTGTGGTGCGCGGGCTTCTCTTTGCAGTGGCTTCTCTTGTTGCAGAACACGGGCTCGAGGTGCGCGGGCTTCAGTAGTTGTGGTGCATGGGCTCAGTAGTTGTGGCTTGTGGGCTCTAGAGCGCCAGCTCAGTACTTTCGGCACTCGGGCTTAGTTGCCCCGTGGCATGTGGGATCTTCCCAGACCAGGGCTTGAACCCGTGTGCCCTGCATGGGCAGGTGGATTCTTAACCACTGTGCCACCAGGGAAGTCCCTGGGTATATTTATTTAATGAATAATGCCTACTTTTACTGTAGTTTAGCCTATAAGCACTTAAAAAAATTAATACCCTTATAAAACTTGTAAGCACTTTAAGGAAATTAATACCGTTGTGAAAATAAAACACTATTTATAGATATAGGGAATGAGCAATTTTTATATATTTATCTCTGATTAAAATATTGCTCTGACTCTTCTTACCTATGTTTATCTATGTTCAAAGCATGGGCATTTCATTAATATACTGACAATATGATACTATATTTATATATAATTTGTTTGCTTCGCTTTAATGTTAATGCCATGAAGCTCAGAATTCACTGTGAGATATACATTTTACTTTTATTGATATTTAAATTTACTCTAGTTCACCTCTTAAATATCTCATGCAAAACCTAAACATTCCTTGATATGAGTGTCATCTAAAGTTGTAAGAGAACAGCCCCTCCTGTTATATCTTACTGTGCTTTGTTAAAAAAAAAATCACCCTATTCTCCAGTAAAGTCCTGTCACTGTAAATGTGCAGAGGCTTTCCTACAGCAGGTGGACATTCTCAAGGCCAATCATACGTGGAAAGGTTCAGACATGAACTTGAACCCTAAAAGTGGGAGTTAACTGTATAGGAAAAGAAACTTCATGCTCTCTGTAATACTTCTCTTGGGTTTGGATATTAGGTTGCTAGATGTAATTAGGCATTTTTGGCAGGTTGGATGCTGAGTAGGGAGGCATCCATGTACTGAACTCGAAGCTGAAAACAGGTAAACTGTATGCTAGATTATCCAGTTCCATGATATTCTGTGTTGATTTCCTTTGTGTGATATCCAAATATTTAATTACCTTACATTTAAGTATTGCAGCCCTGCCTTGGCTGTGCACTAGAGAATTACGAGAAGGGTCCTTCACCTTTACTTGAACCAGAGTATTAAACTCAGAGCAGTGCCAATATTCCCTCTCTTGTAGCCGTCCTTAGTGAGATACCCAAAGGGGAGATGCAGCTCAGGAGACATGGCTAAGGCTCTAAAAGGCCTGGCTTGAAAACTTTGGAAGATCTCGGTTTTATTATCTTAAGGGATATAATACATTTTTCCTTCAAAGCTAAATTTCTTGTTTTCTGATATCAAAAACTGTTTTATTTTTAATTACATTGCCAGGGAAGAGTGCAGTTATGAGATGATTTTTACTTCACCTTCCTAACTTGTTTATTTGGACCCCCAAACTTTAAGAACAGGTGGAATTGTTAACAGCATGTTAGCATGCTGGCGTTCTTTTGCCTTAATCTATATGCACATTTAACATCCAGAAACATAGTAAATTTTTGCCCATTGAATTCTCTGTGCATGTGTGTGTGTGTGCATATGCATATGTGTGTATATATCTCCACATTATGTAGGTGTACATGTGATATACAAATGAATCAAACATAGGCATAGCTCTTGGCTACTTCCTTATTCTCTGGTGTGAAAGATACTTCCAGATGCCTCGTGGGTTTGCTGAATGAATGCGTTCAGAATAAGTTTGATTTACTTGAAAATAATATTTTTCTTAATGTCCTGAATTTAGATATCTCCAACCTAAACTGAGTAGAGCCATGAGTACAAATAACCACTTTAATAGAGGTTTTTGATGATATTATTATAGTGTTAAAAAATGAAACATTTAAAAATCTGGATTTTGATTTGCACAGGTATTTCCCTTTAATAGGAAGCATAGAAAAACCTCAGTTTTTTACGTCTTCCTCCATATTATAGAAGGATCTTCTGGTACAAGTCCAAGTCAGATGATTTTATTTTCTTTTGGCGTGTGTTGGCCAAGGTGTCCTCAGCCCTAGTGATTGAGATGGCTAGTTCTGTGACCCTGTCTGAAGACCACTCAGGGCCTCTGTGTTCTTAGTGTCTTCCTTTGACAACTACTGTTAGATAGGTGTATATTTTAAAACTAATTTTGGTTGCTGTTATGTATTTTTTTTACTGACAAGGACAGCAGTGTATGTGCGAACTTTGGAGTTAGATAAAGATTGGAACTGTGGCTGTAATTTCTCTGTACCTCAGAGTTGTTTTTGTTTGTTAGCTTACTTTTGTTTTTGGTAGTAGAGGGAGAATACTTCCCTTATGTGTTTGTAGTGACTAAAAGAGAATAGATAAATAAAGCACCTAACAAAATACCTACCACATGGGCATGTATGTATTTATCAGTTCCTTCCACCCCATTTCCTTTGCAGAAACAATTTTAGTTTCTTTCCTACATTTTCCAGTGGCTGACCTATGCTAAAATTATTAATTTTTGTTAATTAATATAATATTTTAAAGTTTTACCTATAGTTAATACTATAGGATACGTAAATGAATTCTTAAAAAGTGTCCAAGTAAAGGTTGAACGAAGACAGATTTAGAGGCCCAGTAGGATCCATGTTCTTGCCGAGCCTCCTTTTGTACTTTATGGGCCTAACCAGGTCTTTACTCACAAGCCTTCAGGGCCTAAAGGAGCCTGGAACATTTTGTGTTTTGCCCAGAGTGGGACTCGCTGCAAACAGACAGTTTTGGAGTTCATATATTTTTCGTGAGCTAAAGAACATTGTCAAATATCTGTGATGGGGCTTCCCTGGTGGCGCAGTGGTTGAGAGTCTGCCTGCTGATGCAGGGGACACAGGTTCATGCCCCGGTCCGGGAAGATCCCACATGCCATGGAGCGGCTGGGCCCGTGAGCCATGGCCACTGAGCCTGCGCGTCCGGAGCCTGTGCTCCACAACAGGAGAGGCCACAACAGTGAGAGGCCCGCGTACCGCAAAAAACAAACAAAAAAATATCTGTGATAGAATATTTCAGTATCTGCCTTTCCTCTGTATCTTACAGAGTTGAGTCTTAGTCATCTGTATATACCAAAATGAGCATTTTAAAATACTTTATATGCTTTTCTAATATGTATAGTTTATTTTTTATTGTTATCTTCCTTAATTGCTTATACCTAACAATAATTACCTCAAAAATTTTGAGGTAAATTTTATGGGTTGTTCCCATTCTCTGAGGCTTTTTACCTTAGTTATAAATGAATGAAACATATTTTAAAGCAACCTTTCCTATCATTGTTCTGCTAAGAGTCACTGCCCAACTTTTTTTTTTAACTTCTTTGGATTTAAGAATCTCATTTGTAGTTTTGAACTCTTTGTTTTGCTCCTGAGCCTTCATCTCATTTCACTACCCATCTCCCCACCATTGTGTACTTAAGTCTTAGTTTTGCTACTGGGCATGCTGCTTACGCCCTGAAAACTATAAATAGCTTATCCTGCCAAGTTTGTATTATCTGTGAAAATTGTAGCCCCTTTCTTTGTTCCTACCTGACTACTTTAGGCTCTGTCATTCATTTATTTTCTTTAGGAGTAAAAATAACCTAATATTTAAAGTCTAGCTTGAATTTGCCTCTTTCAGGGGCCTTGTAGGAAACGCTCTGCTTGTAAATGAGAATCCCGTCCTGGTTGGGAGCGAGGGTGGACCCCATGAGCACACTCCCCACTTCAGGACTCAGGTGACGGGGTCTGTTTCTAAGACCTGGAGCCACTGGGCTTGTGATGGCTACTTATTACTTGGGAGTGACAACAAAAAACAGACTTCTCTTTTTCTTGGGCATACCACTGGACAACACAAAATTTCAACGTGCTGGGAAAATACAGCTTAGAGAACCTAGCAGGTGAAAATGACCTGATTCAAAATGTCAATCAACTACTAATTATTCAACTGGTTTCCTACTGAATATTTAATATGATACCAGGAGCAATGAAGTTTCACTGAAAGTTACTTTGTGCTTCCTTTAGTATTTACTTACTTTATTTATTTAGAATTATATAGTAATGGGAGTTCTTTCCGGAAGAGGCTGTGCAGGAGGAAAATACATCTTCAAGAGCACTGTAGACTGTAGGCAGTTGTAGCTACTCCTCAGAAGAGAGGCCTGGGCCACATAAAGACATGCTGGCGTCATCAGTGTGGGGCCGGTAACTGAAAACTTAGGAATGAATGAAGGACAGAGGAGAGAAGGCGGGAAAGGAGAAGACAGCCTAGAACCGGGTGCTGACAGACTCCAGTGCTGCATAAAGTAAGAAGCCAGCCAGGCATGTTTATTGACCGCAGAACCAGCTGACTTATTGCTTAGAATTCGAAAATCAATGTGAAAAATGGACTCTAGATACTACAGCTTCTGAATTAATAGTTTTTTTCTTTTCCGTAGGGTTTGAACTCAATAAAGAAAGAGGATTCATTAGGGCACACTGTTGCTTTGGTTACGATTTTTTGTTTTATGTGTATAGTTTTTAATCTGTTGTTGATATTTTTAAGGAGCAAGAGTGAAAAAAGAAGGCAGAGGGCTTTTATTTTTATTTATTTATTTATTTTTTGCGGTACACGGGCCTCTCACTGCTGTGGTCTCTGCTGTTGCGGAGCACAGGCTCCGGACGCGCAGGCTCAGCGGCCATGGCTCACGGGCCCAGCCGCTCCGCAGCATGTGGGATCTTCCCGGACCGGGGCATGAACCCGCGTCCTCTGCATCGGTAGGCGGACTCCCAACCACTGTGCCACCAGGGAAGCCCTGAGGTTGGCTTTTTTTAAACTAAGAAGTGGTTATCTTGTATGGAAAGGAATTCAGGTGAATATTTTTCATTACTGGAATTTGGAGGACACAGTCTTAAAATAGAAACTACAGTTTATACTTCCAAATATAGCTTCCCATATAAACAGTCTTATCATCTGAAGGTCGGGTCTTTAATTTGCTTCATTTAGAAGGTAGATTTTATATGATAGATTTAACTTAATTTTTAAAAATTGATAAAACCTTGCTTAGTCTTCTACATCATTTTCATTAAAGAATTATAATTCGTGTCAAAGAGCTGACTTTCCAGTCATTAGTATACTCCGAAGTCTTATCCCTTTAGCTAAAACATTTTATTATCTGTATTGCACTGTCTGCCGGCTCTGAGTTGATCACAGCTGTGATTGGTACCCTGTGCTGGAATTAAGGATACGGAACACAGCTTCCTCCTGGCTCCTGCTGGAGCATCTGCCTCTAGGTTGATCCTGGGTCTAGCGGTGAAGATTAACCAAAACCACATGTGGATGTGGATTTCATTTGGGCGGTGTGGTAGCAGAGGTATTATTTTTTATCAGAGTGAGTGACCTTTCCTAGCATTCTCTGCATTTCCAGTTCTGCTGGGTATGGTCAGCTGAAATGACTGGCCAGTAGTTATGATATATTTATTTAGTCCAAGTCTTCCTTTAACTACAGCTCTGGTACGTTGTTCTCCCTGTCTAAACTCTCGTGTGTGGAAGTTTAGTTTTCTGCAGTAGAATTCAGCAAATGTCTGTTAATTGACATTCTCTCATATCTCAAGTGTTTTTTATACTGTGGGGTCAGCATGTTTCACTAGCTAGCTGGCTATTTTTTGCAATTGTTTCAAGTTACTGGGAATTTAAACTGCATAAACTACCAATAGATCTGTGTTACTTTAGAAGATTTCACTTTAGCCCCTGATTTAAAAAACCTCTAGAAGGTTTTGCATAACAAAATCCCTTTCAGTAAATGTTTAGGGAGGTGAAGGAGTCTGACACACCTGCTTGTTGATATACCTAAAGTCTGACCTACAGCTTTAAAGTTTTAGTTTGATATTTATTCTCCTTCAATAAAATACATAAGGTATGGATTTTGCACTGATAAGAAAATACTTCTGCCTGCATTACCCCTCCTTCACAACTGGACATAATCTCTTAAATGAACTATCGTGCACTTAAACTTCAAACATACTTATCTTATTTTTGTATTACAGCCATTTGTGTCTATTAAATTGTAAATTCCAGTAAGATCTGAGACTCCAGTGAGATCAGTAGCTCATTATTTAATGTTCAGTACCTAGAGGGGTGTCGTGCGGATAGTAGATCCTCAGAAGATACTTAATAATTGGCTTGATTGAATTATTCATTTTTAATATCTCTTCAATGTGTAATCTAGAGAAGATAGGATACTCTAAGGAGGAGTGTAAATAATTGTAGCGCCCTCTTTGTGTTTGGAAACTACACCCAGGAAACAGTATTACTGAAGCAGTTTATTCCGAATTTGCACATCCAAAGAAACTTCGGGTCTAATCTAGTACTATGTTGTAGCATGGGTCATGCTGCAGTCAGACTTAGACTGTCAGGGTTGGAAGGGTCCTGATATGTCACCTGTCTCAACCTTCCATCCAGTGCTTGAGTTCCTTCTGTAGCAGGGGGGTCAACCTTGGCCACCTATTTGAATGACTTGAGGAGCTTCAAAAACCCAGTGTTCAAGTTTCGCCTCAGTCCAGTTTTATAAGCATCTCCATGGGCGGGACCTGGGCATCAGTCTTTCTAAAAACTCCTTAGGTCAGGGGTCCGCAGGCCCCGGGGAACCGGGCCGCATGGCAGGAGGTGAGCGGCGGGAAAGCGGGGCGAGCTAGCCAAGCTCCATCTGCCCCTCCCCCTCGCTCTCATCACTGCCTGAGCTGTCTCCACCCCCCCACCCCGTCCATGGGAAAATTGCCTTCCCCAAAACTGGTCCCCGGTGCCAAAAAGGTTGGGGACCGCTGCCGTAGGTGATTCCAGCGTGCGGCAGTCAAGGTTCAGAGCCATTGTTCTATAAAATCTCTACCAAATGTTTTCCCAGTCTGATTGAACTCCTCTGGAGATGAGCACCTCACTACCAAACTTAGTCTTATGTTTATTCCATTTATTCAAATAGTGACTTAATTATGAGTGTTTAAATTATATACGAGTTAAATTACGTAACGTAAATCAAGCTTCCCAATTTAATACTCAACTATTGATAAACAGCACTGAAGAGAGAGTGACATTTGAATTATCTTCTTTGAAGTAGTACTGCAGCACTTCTGAATGACTTCCAAAAGGCTGATCATAAAAATCACTTCAATCATTTTCAAATTTTACTTTAGCAGTAATCAAGTTACTTGGTGTGACTCAGATGAACATTCTGCTCTGTCTTGGAGTATCATGATCATTTCAATTTCTTGTACCTGGGGAAACAGAGAAGAAATGGACAGATTATTTTTGTATTTACCTGCCCATACCCGTTAGGTAGACCCTTTTGGAAATGTACTAGCTTCTTAGGAGAGTCATATGCCATCTAGGAAACTTCAAATATACTGAAAGGGGAATGGCGAGGGTTTGGTTTTGTAAAGCTCTTTGATTTTAGAGAAGAATTTTTAGAGAAGGCTGTATGTGACCACACATAGTTACATACACACCTGCATTCTTGCTTAGGGACTTATCTATCCTGAGACCACTTACCCGTATATCAACTCATTTGAGTGCTTTTGCATTTCCTTTAATCCTTTAGAAGGATCTAGGTACTAAAAGTCAGTATACAGCATCATTATTAAATACTCAACTAGTTGTGAGTCAGACAAACCTGGATTTGAGTTTCATCCCTATCTCCTCACTGTTCAGCCTAGGGCAAAAATTATTATTTAATCTCAGTTTATTTGTAAAATAGAGATACTGACACATATCTGGTAGGGATGTTGTGAGGATTAGTATTCATAATGCCTATAAAATCTCATAATAGCCCCTGGGTTATAGGAGATGCTCATTAACTTAAATTTTTTTGTACCACTTGTTGAGGAATGATTGACATGTAAAAGAACCGTACATATTTAATGTATACAGTTGATGAGTTTGTAGACAGTTGTATACAACCGTACATGTTTAATGTATACATATTTAATGGTGTTATCACCGCCCTCAAGGCCACAGACACACCCACTACTTCCCAAAGCCTCCTCTCATCCGTATTATTATTAAGTATTGTTATTGGCAGGAACACCTAACATAAAGTATATCTTCTTAGAAAATTTTAAGTATATAGCAGAGCATTGCTAGCTATAGGCATGTGCTGCACAGTAGGTTTCCAGAACTTATTTATATTGCGTAACTGGGACTTTGTGCACTTTGACATCTACCTCCCTGTTTCCACCTCTCCTCAGTCCCTGGCCATCACCATTCTATTCTCTGCTCCTATGGGTTTGACTTTTTTAGCTTCCACATATAAGTATGATCATACAGTATTTATCTTTCTTTGTCTGGCTTATTTCATTTAGCCTAATGTCTTCCAGGTCCATGCATGTTGTCACAAATGGCAGGATTTCCTACTGTTTAAAGGCTGAATGATATTCCATTGGATATATTTTCTTTATCAATTCATCCATTGTTGGACATTTAGATTGTTTCCATATCTTGGCTATTGTGAATAATGCTGCATTAACCATGGGAGTACAGATATTTCTTCGAAATATTGATTTTAGTTCCTTTGGATAAATACCCAGAAGTAGGATTGTTGGATCATAGGGTAGTTCTATTTTTAATTCGTTGAGGAACCTCCATACTGTTTTCCATAATGGTCGTATCAATTTACATCCCCACCAATTGTGTTACTGGGGTTCCCTTTTCTCCATATTCTCACCAACATTTGTTACCTTTTGTTTTTTTATAGTTGCCATCCTAACAGGTGTGAGGTGGGGTTTCATTGTGGTTTTGATCTGCATTTTGATGGTCAATGAGGTTGAGCACCTTTTCATATACCTGTTGGCCTTTTGTTTATCATCAGTATTCCTGGGCAGATTACAATAGTTGTAAAATAAGATCTTTTAAGACAGTAGCAGGACAAAATTCCAAGGTTAGTTCTGTAAAGAACATCATATTTTCTTTCCTTTATAAAAAAAAAAAACTTACCCTCAGACATAGTCTTGGACTGTGCCTTCACCAAACTGACTTTCCTGTTGAGAGCCCTAATGCTCATAGCACATGGGTGAGGATGGGTCTCTTTAAGGCCATACATACAGCCTAGGAGATGGTTGAGGTCCTTAGTTTGCTCTGGGTTACCAGGAAAGCTAGTCTTTAAGATGGCGCTCTTTGGTCATCTAAGGCCCTGCTAGCATCAATTTATTGCTAGTCTTCTTGTCTGCTACGTGTAGAGTTGTCAAATAAAGTAAAGGACACCTGTTTAAATGTGAATTTCAGATAAATAAGTAAATAAATATTTTAAGTATGCCTCAAATTGGGACAGATTTAAACTAAGAAAAAAATCATTATTTATCTGAAATTCAAATGTAACTGGGCATCCTGTAGGTTTCTTATTTGTAATTTTTTCCCTAAATTGGGCAATCCTACCTATATGCTATGTAAGAATATTTTGGATTAGATGCTAGGCAGGTTTTATCCTGGAGTAAAATGGTAGTATTTCCAAATGAAGTGGAGGGAAATGCTGCTTATATAAGTGAAAATCTGGATTATAGCATTAAGATGGCTTCATTTGTTGAAATATTATAATTGTTACAGGTTGAAACTAATAAGTAAAATTAGACAATGATGATGCAGATAGAAGAATGTCTGTTTCTCTAATCCCAAGAATTTAAATTAATTCTGAATCTAAGTTTCTTCCAACTTGATACTTACAGCATATTAAAGAGCATGTGTGATACGGGCTTCCGTGGTGGTCCAGTGGTTAAGACTCCACAGTTCCATTGCAGGGGGCACGAGTTCAACCCCTGTTTGGGGAAGTCCCGCATGCCGCGAGGTGAGGCCAAAAAAAAAAAAAAAGAGCATGTGTGATAGTATAAGTGTATCCTATTTTAATAAAGTCTGAAGTTACAAAGGGTTAAAGTATGATTATTCATGCTTCTGAATAATTCCTTACTCAAGTGCATTTAAAACATGTTATGTACAAACATTTTATTTACATATATTTTAATGTAGCATTTCCTATTCACCCCAGAACATATTGAATTGTCCCTTCTGTAAACTTTTAAAGCACTTACTTTGATATTCATTCATTCATTCATTCTTTTTAACATTACTAAGCATCTTCTGAAATGTGCCCAGAATTGTGTTTGGTGCTGGGGATGTAAAAATAAGACAGAATAGCTGCCCACGTGGCGCTCACAGTATAGCTGTGGAAGGAGAAGGGTAATATTGATATTATCATGAAGTGTGACAAGTGTTATAACAATGAACAAATTGCTTCTAGATCCACGAAAAGTAGCTTGGTGGAGTTTCACCGAATAGTTTGCATGGAAACTGGGTTTTCAAGGATGAATAAAAGTTTGCTGGAGAAGAGACTTAAGGCCATTCTGGGAGAGAGAGAGAGAATGAAAAACGCTCCAATACCCCAGCCTATGAAAGAAGCTGGCAGAACTGGTTGACTGTAAGAAGATGCAGGGAGGGAGCGCTCTGGAAGCAGTAGACGCTGTGGAACTGGCGTTTAGGTTTAAGGACGGCAAGATGAGCCCATGAAGAGTGTTTTATATCCGGTTATACGTTTTGATTTTATTGTCTAGTCAGTGGGGAATTACCCAAAGTTTTAAGTCAGTGAGACCGAACTGTTTGTGTCTCAGGAATATACCTGAAATATAGAAAGACAGGTGGCCAGTTGTCATTGCAATAGTTGATGGGCGATAACACGATCACATGGGAATAGAGTAGTTGTAGCAGGAGCTTAGAGATCTTGGGCAGGAAACATTGCTAAGAATTACTAGGATTTGAACAATTTTTCTGGCTGGTTTTGTTTTTGTTTTTGTGTTTTTGGTATGGGGCAGAAGTTTTGAGTATAAAATATAGGGTAAAGTCACGCACGTGCGTGTGTGTGCGCACGCGCGTGTGTGTGTGATCTCCCCAAGGCCTTAAGGTCATTAGAGGCAGGGCCCCTCTCCTAACACTTCTGTTTGGTACCCACAACACATCAAACAATGCTCAAAAAATTCTTGTTACATTTGAACAAGAAACACAAAATGTATAAGATGGGGCACATTTGTATATCTGTACTTTCTTATTATTTTGATAAATCTATTGGGTATTACAGGAATAACCCTGGATGCATAGTGGAAAATTCATTCTTCACCCGCTTTCATTAAATAAAATAATCCAGTATCTGATAACATAATGATCTCATTAAAATTACTCTTTGTATTTAATAATGTCTTTGTCTTATAATTGTTACCATTTACTTTAAATGTAATTGTCTCTAATCCTTTTAAGTTTTGATGTCTCAATAGAATTGTTCATTTCACAGTTAAAGAATTCTGCTAGGGAAGTCTGAGACAGACCAAATCATGAACTTTGAATTCATAGTTGTAGTTTTGTGCCTCAAAGCTTAAGACATAAATCCTGAGACCAAGAAGCAGCAAGCAGTGATGCGAATAGAAAGGCTTCCGTGTTCCAAGAAGTGTATTACTTTATACACAGAACAATAATGTGCTATTTAAATATTATTACATATGAATTCTTTATTTTTCTGGGTAATTTTTTTTACTTTGCTGACATCTAACGCTATTTGATTGTAAGTGTAGGTTCACATGGGTGCATCAAGGGAAGCGCACCAGTTGAGGAGGTCCTGAGTGAGGTTCTCAGACACCCAGACTCTAAGGTGGCAACGCTTAACCTCGAACAGGTAAAGAGCCACCTGGCCACAGAGTAGGGAGACCGTGTGACCTTGTGACATCCTGTCTGATAACGTCTGCAGCAAGGTACTGTGTCACCATGACTCAGCACCACTCCCACATTGATTCCGCAGCACAGGGAACACACAGAAGAGCAGAGCTGGCCTGTCAGATGGCGGTTAGTTTGAGACACTGCGCCTGCATTCTCAACAGTGCATCTCTCACGTCCCTGTATCTCTGACGACAGCGTGAGAAAGCAGAATGCATCTGGGCAGTTTCTGTTCTAGCTTCTGAGGAGGGGAGGGCGTGCAGCAGGGGACATGCTGTGCTCCTTTCTCTGTGCTGCGGTGCCCTGGTGGCCACCCCCCGGGGCCTCTCCGTGAAGGACAGTGATAGGAGAACACCGAGGTGTCCGGAGCCTCCATGTGGCTGAAAAGCCACATGCCACTGACACCAGCACTCCAGGGTCAGGCTGTGTGACAGATGGGCCAGTGGTCCCATGGCTTAGGTTGCAGAGACATGTGTGGTTAGTTTGTCAGTGAGGAGACAGATGAGTTGACTAGTCTGTTGATCGAGAGCTCACAGTATACATCCTTGGTGAAATCTCTGTGGAACAAGGCCTGTGAAATGGTGCGATGACTGTTGTCCCACAAATGGCTGGATTCTCTTAAAGAAAAGAATTCTCCTTATCGGCTCTTCCTCCTATTCATTTAGGTCTGGAGGATCCAATTATACTTTAGCTTTTTCTGTTATTGAGTTCAGAGATGAGACAGGTCAAGTCACTTCTTACATAGTTCTTTTGTGGGGACAAAAGCCCTGAAAGGTGGCATTTGTGGGCCTTTAATATCAGCATTAAAAAGCAAGTGAACAGCATTTTCTTTACGTGTAAGGAAACTGGCTAATGTAGAGTAATTCTGAAATTGAGTCATTGCATTATTGTCAGGACTGGTAAATCTTTTAAACTATTCTCATTTCTGTCATGCATTTTATGTCTTAAGTAGAACAGGATATTTTTGCTGGAACTATCAAGTAAACTCAGTGTATTAGCTTCCCAGGGACTCTGAAGCTTTGAATACAGAGGAAGAGGAGTTCCGACGAGAGGAAAAACATCTTCTGAATCACCTCTGATCAGAATTCAGAGACAAAAAGGGGAAAAACTATGTTTATTACCTTATTTGTATGTGGTAAAATTTTCATGTATTTTATTTCTTTTAATTTTGAAAGCTATTGTATGAGGTGCACACACACACACACACACATATATATGGGTTTTTTTTGCTAATGAGGAAACAGGCTCAGAGTGGAGGAGCTGGTTTAAAACACCTGCCATGTGTTAGATGGTGTGTTAGGAGCTGAACATGTGTTCTCTCATTTAACCCTCAAAATCAGTTTCATTCTTTTAGGTATGTGAATTAGATTTGGCTAGATTATACTGTGGTATCAAACAGACCCCAAATATCAGTGGCCTAATAATGTAAAGGTTTATTTCTCTTTCTTTCTTTTTTTTTTTTTTTTTTCGGTACACGGGCCTCTCGCTGTTGTGGCCTCTCCTGTTGCGGAGCACAGGCTTCGGACGCGCAGGCTCAGCGGCCATGGCTCACGGGCCCAGCCGCTCCGCGGCATATGGGATCTTCCCGGACCGGGGCATGAACCCTTGATCCCCTCATCAGCAGGCGGACTCTCAACCACTGCGCCACCAGGGAAGCCCCAATGTAAAGGTTTATTTTTTGCTCACACCAAATTGACTATGGTGCCAGGTGACTTTCCAGGGCGACTCCTCCTTGCAGCTACTTGGCAGTTGAGGCCGGGGGAGAAGCACCATCACCCTGCAGTTGCACTGCCCAGGTCGAGGGGCTGCCCTGTGGCTGTGGCAGGGAAAAAGCAACAGAAAACACACTCATGGGGGTTTCACACATTACTTTCCCTCATCGCCCATTGGCCGGAGCTGGTCACATGGTCTCAGCTCCCTGTAGAAGGATGGGAAGTGTAAGGAAGCAGGTGGGGAGTGGTGACCATCACCACATCTGCCACTGAAGACAGTGGCGGAAGACTGACGTTCAGAGAAATCAGAGCCTGTTCCCCATTTACACGCTTAGTAATTGGTAGACTTAGTTCTTGAAACTAGGTCTCTCTGGATCCAAGAAACCCTTCCATGCCCTCTACCCTCACCCCACCCCACGCTCTGAATATTTTGGTGGTTGAAAGTTATGTGTGGGTCTGTGGTAGCCAACCTCCAAGATGGCCCTGGTGAGCCTTGCCTCCTGCGTTCATGCCCTCGTGTGGTTTCCTCCCTCGGTGAATAGGGCTGACCTGTGCAATGAGTACACTACTGCAGAAGTGACGCAGTATGGCCTGAGACTAGATCACAAAAGACAGTGGTCTCCTGCTGGCTCTCTCTTGGATCACTTACTCTGGGGAAAGCCAGCCACTGTGATGTGAGGGCAACTAACGCAGCTCTGTGGAGCTCCCACGTGGCCAGGAACTGAGGCTTCCTGCCGACACCCAGAACCAACTGACCAGCCATGAGAGTGGCCCATCTGAGAGTGGATGCATCAGCGAGTCAGCCTTCTGGTGACTGAGCCCAGGCCAGCACCTGGATGGCAACACCGTGAGAGATCCCAAGCTAGAACCACCCCGCTAAGTTGCTCCCAGGTAATTCCTGACCCACAGAAGCTGTGTGAGATGGTGAATGCTTACAGCTGTTTCAAGTTGATAAGTTTTGGGGTGATTTGGTACGTAGCAATAGGTAACAATACAGACCCTTTTGGTTACTTCCTTTCATTGTGTTTTTTCCTCAACTCCGGATTCTTCCTGCTTCTGACCATGAGTTTTAAAAGTAGCTGAATTACAAAGTGGTTCATTTCACAGTGATTGTCACACAGTAGTATGTAAGGAAATTGTAGTTGAATAAGTCTTATTCAATCTAGTAGTTCTAAGCAAATTTGTTGTAAAGATCTGTAGTAAAAAATGATGTACTGTGCTAGTTCAGAAGAGAATTTTTGCAATCTGTTTTCCAACAAATATGTGTTTTTCTGCTTTAAGATATTATCTGTTTGAGATTATTTTATATTTTAAATCACTTTGTGAAGTTTGGAGAAAGAACAAGCCAGGACGTTTTTATGAACACTTTATTGTAGGGAGGAGGACGGGTTATAGAAGTAACTGCTGGCTTCTTGGCAGGGAGGAGTGTTTTCAGTGTTTTGGTCGGTGCTGTGTTGCCTGGGCAGAAGGAGGGTAGAATTGATAAAAAACAGAATCTTGCAGAGTGGAGGGCAGACAGCCATGTGTGAAGCTTAGTATTACTGGCACCACTGATGAACCAAAATGTTCGCCAAATCCACACGTGGATCACAGACTTAATTATGTCCTGGATGCCATGGCTCGTCATTTTCATGTGATTCTGTATTGTTGATACTTAGATTATTAATCAAGGAACGTGTGATATTTAGAAATATAAGTATTTTCAGAAATATTATAATCTGGAACCCCAGTATGACATGTACTGATATCATGTACCTCTATGTGTTTTAATCACTCATGTTTTACTCTTGAATGTTGTACAGTCTTTCAGAAATGGTCTTTAAGCTGGGGGTCCCATCACTTCCCAGGGTACCAGGAGAGAGAAGGTTGATATGAGTCAGCTCTTGCCAGAGTCTGTGAAGCCCCGTAAGGCAACAGGATGGTATACTGTTCTATTTAACATCTTCCTAATATCTGTTTCAAAATCTTTGTTCTATTGGATGAGAAGAAATTTTCTTAACGAAAGCCTCTTCATTGGCTATTCATGCCCATTTCTCTCCACGCCCCCTGCCCGCCCATCAGCAAATTCTCTCTTTCTCTCCTCTAAATTTTCTATCTTGACTTGCTTTGTGCCAGTGCAGAAGTGATTAGAGAGAACATCATTTAGATCAAACAAGGCATTCTTTTTGGAAACATGATTATCTCATAGCAGCATAGCAAAGGCAGAGAGATCAATGAATATACATTACATTCACATATGAAATTTTGTATGTTTACATACACAACCATAGATATAGACATTATATATGTATACTTATGTTTATTTATTCATATGTAACAACACATATGTATAACAGCTGGGAAGCAGAGATTGGGGTTCAGGCATAAGGACCTGAACAAGGTGAGTGAGCTGATGAGAGATGCATTGAAGGAACATCTAATAGATGTTAGGAAACACACAAAAACAAAGACTCAAAGATAACTCCAAGGTTTCTAATTAAAAGACATACTTTAACCTATGTAGGGATATATAAGTACAAAATTTTGACATACATAGCAGTTTTTATTGATAGAACCCAAAGAGGTAGCTATGGCAGGAATTATCATCATTTTGTGAATGAGAAAACAGCGGCTCAAAGAATTTTAATTGACTTGCTTAAAGTCTTACAGTGAATAAGGAACAACACTGGAAGTTGAATCTGGGGGTTCTGTCTTCAGATCTACTTAGATCTCTCTATTTCCAGAGATTCCTCAATCCAGGGTCCATGCGTGGTTCTCTGGGGATCCATAAAGTGCTAAAATGTCATGTGTACTTGAGTGTATGTCTGAATTTTCTTGGTTGGAGGGCTCAGACTTCGAGATTTTCAAATTGGTCATGACTCAACAGAACTTAAGAACTTTGATTCTCCTTGGTTACTGTCTGACCCACGTGACCAAAAGGATGATGAAGTAGGAGGGGCAGTCCTGCCTAATGACTCAATCATGGAAAAGTGCATTCCCAGGATGGAGGCACCTCGTGGTGAGAAGAATCCTGAGTGTGGAACGAAGAGAAAAGAGCAAGACTGTTGAATTCAGTGAATTTTTAAAGGAAAACTTTTACTTGGGACTGAGCTGGCTCTGGATCCCAGTTAGGAAAACAGGTCAGACTTAAGAGCTTAGGTCTCATAGATTTTGTGACTAGGCGAAGGACTTGCGACTCACCTGTATATGCATGGGGTTTCCAGTCCCTTCTGGGGTTCCTCCTACAGACAGTAGATTTCGCAGTCTGCTGCGGGCTGGTGACCACCCACAGAGGAATTGAACGGGGAAGTTTGGGGAGACTGTGGTTTCTGACCCCCATCAGCTTGCTGCTGTGGATGGTTCCAGTGAGGGAGGTGGGTGCCTTTTGTTGAAAACAAGCTTAGACTTTGTTATCAAGGGCCTTTCTCTGCCATTTTTATCGTCTAACCTCCAATAGATCTGTTTATACTCTGTAAGTGAAATATTGTTAGGCTTAAATGGCACTGTATAAAAATGTCCATTGAGAAGTTCTTTGGTTGCCACAATTCTTTTTTTTTTTTTCCCCCTCAGCAGTAGTAAACAGGAAACATTCTTAAGCATGAGACAGTGAAGAACTAAAGTGGTGAGGCTGGAATCTGAACCTGCGTGAACCAATGTAGCCTACAGAAGAATGCTTTGGTCGGAGTTACTGTGAACATGCTAGCAACTTCCTAATGTTGAATTGAGTCCACCATGAGCTTTTGGCCTGTTATAAAAACTTTGAAACCATAAGAACAAATTGACATGAAAGTAGTGTCAGGGTAAATCATCCCTGCTGGCTCGTAACCTCAAGCATGGCCCCCTGAAATGTTTTACAGCACAACCGCTCTTGATCCTTCGAACGTTTACTAAGGAAATCAGTGCCATCACATTAATATGGATGTGCACGTTTGTGCTGTTGGCAACTAATTTAAAAGGCTTAGAGGAAAATCCTGTAACACAGCATCTTCTCTCTAATAAAAAGGTAACAGTAACAGTTTGCTTCAGATCCACTGCCATGAGCCAGGGTGTCCACATGATCTACAATTGTCAGGCTCTGCCCCTCTCTCTCGGGTAGAGACAAGAAAGTTGAAAGTGTGTTTTGGGGCTAAGATATTCAAATGCAGTTAAATCACGGTTAAGACCTTTCTTCAAGAAAAGATCCTATGAAAAATTCAAATATTTCCCCGTTTAATGGTAAATATGAGGGTAAAGAATCTCGGCTATAAATTTGTGGGGATGGATAGAGAGGAAGTCATTCAAACCCTTCAAAATGGCAACAAGACAGAGAACTCCCGGCAGCCGTCCTCAACGGTTGATAGTGGCATCATATTTAAAAAAAAAAAATTACATATTTTCTTCAGTTTGAGGAGATCCCTTTTGTTTTTCCTTTTGGAATAACAGTAAACATTCATCTTAATGGCAGTCGCATGCCATGGGAAAAGGAATCTTTTGTAACAGAATTTAGTTGAAGCGTCTTTGAACACGTAGTGTTCTAATCCAGCTTGTAACAGAACATACATTTTTATAGCTCTTTACAGTTTACAAAGCTCTTTGAATATTTATTATCTCATTGAATAGGCTGGAGTCCTATCTCTGATTTCCCAGCTGATCTACCATGTGAAATGCAGAAAACTGCTAAACCTCTCCCATATTCACTTTCTTTTACTTGCAAAATGAGGAAATTAGTGCCATCCTGAATGAGTGGGCTTTTTTTCACATAGATTAATAAGAGTGTGTTTTCTCTATAAATAGCAACCGCAGTAACCGAAGGTCACAATCAACTGATCTAAATGTGAGGTCGAATCAACTATTTAATTTGAGCTTTGGAGTACATTAATTTTTACATATGATTAGAAGAGCTTGGTGCAGAATTACATCTCAGTATCTCTGCTATTTCAATGTTTTTCTTTCACGTGCGTATATCTTAAAATAACCAATTTTTATTGTATTTCATGTGATAATAAAGTTAACTCATTTTGTAGCAGAATAAAAAGCATATGCTTTAATGGTTTAGTTTTCTTAACAGGCTCATTATTTTCAATTAATTTTTTCCTGTGGAGCATAAATCTTTTCCTTTTTCAATACCTCAAAAAAGTAACCTTTTCCACTTGGATTTAATTGACATGTAATATTTTTATTCTTCATAATATGGCTAAAGATAACTCAGAATTATTTTAATCAGGTTTTAAAATTTTTATAGGGCAATATAGTTATTTAAAGTTTGAATTCTTTTTCCTATATTTGTACGGACTTCACAAATAAGTGTCAAAATGAAATCCTCCCTATTTGTTTTGGCAGTGAATGAAATAGTGGTGTGGGTAGCATTGGGGAGGGGGAAATTTCTCCATTTACCCCTCTTGAGTTCTTGTGGCTCAAACTGACACGACAGGTTAGCAGGGGAAAAAGAAACAAATTTAACTGGTTAGCCTGGAGTCTTTTAGAAATGGGACCTAAGGAGTGCCTAACACAGGCAACTTTTATATTTTTTGACAAAGAAACAATCAATTTGAGAGGAATTGACAAGAAAAAGAAATTTAGGTTTGGGTGCTTAATTAATAAGGAGTTTAAGCAAAGTTTGGGTAGTAAATTAGTAAAGAAGTAACAAGGTTTGATAATACAGGCTTCTCAGGCCCCAAACTCCCTATGTCTAGAGATAAGGGACAGTACCTTTAACATGGGAGTTTTATTTCCTGCTTGCAGGGAGGCAGGAGGGTCGAAAGTGTCCCTCTTGCATTGGCTGTTTCTTAAGTAACTTTAATTCAAAATAATCAATATGCCATTGAGGCATATTTTGGGGTGGCTTGCCCTGGGCCCCAAAAGTTGCGTGGTTTCTGTTCTCCACAAACTCATAATTTGGCAAGGAAGAGAGATACAAGCATATTTATTGAACATACAATACTAAGTTAAGAAAGTAGGATTGTACATAGAGGTAGAACCGTTGCTTTTGTCTGCAGGCAAGATTAAGTGCCCCCATATCACTCTGTTCATATTGCAGTTATCCTATTGATAATGTTTTATTATAATGAGTAAAGTTCCCATTTCATCTGCTAATAATTTAACCACTTTGGGCAGAAGTACTCTTATTTATCTCAGTATATTTAGTCCTTACCTTTCTTTATTCTCATTAAGTATTTATTGAATTCAGTTTGGAAGACAGAAGTCAGAAGAGCTCACAGAGGAGCTAACACTCAGCAAATGAGATAACATTCATGGTGGGCCTTGAAGAATGATGAGGCAGAAAAAGGAAGGAACAGCGGTGAGAAGGGAAGTTCCAGTCCAGCAAAAATCACGAAGGAACAAAAGTTTGTGAAGTGTTTGGAAAATGGCGATAGAGTGGCTGGAAATGGAGATGGAATGGTAAACCCAGGCCATGATTTGAAGGGCCTTGACTCTGGTGGTAATGAATTTAGAATCTTCTAGAAGTAGTGAGGAAGCTGCCAGAAGCAATGACACCAGAAAGAAGGCCATGACAATAGTCCAAACAAGAGAAGATGGAGTCTTGAACTAAGACAGTGGCCTTGGGAGTGCAGAAGAGGACGTGAATTCAAGAGACAAGCCTGTTGGAGCCTGAGTTCCTGATGCTGTGATATTGCTGTATCAGCCCTGGACACTAAGTACACTTGGACTGTTATTTGAGAAATAAAACAAATTCTATCATGTTTAAGCTAATGCTCCTCCTGGGCCGCAAATAATTGCAGGATGAGAGTGCTGGGCATTTGACATGCTGTTGACGGGAACATTTCTTTTTACTTTGGGACTGCTCTGATTTGACTGTCTGTCTTGAAATGGGATGCCCTGAAAAGAGCGTATCAGTTAATAATGCAGTGTTTTATAATTTACTCCTTAATTTATTAAGACACTGAGATATTATCTGTTACATAATTTTGACGTGGGGACCTTAACCCACCCTCCTTTTTTTCCATTATAAATTCTACAAATCAGACAATGATATAATTTGACTAGGAGATATTGTAGAATTACCTTCAAATGAAACAGCAAACTGCTAACTTCTTTGCTTTGCAGTTTATGCCCTAGGTGCAGAGACATCCTGGCATCATGGCCTATTTTACACGTCACTTCTTCAACAGACAGGCTCTGTGCACTAACAGGATGAATGTGTCTGCTGCTGATGCAGTTGTGTGTGTGTGTGTGTGTACTTTGCAACATCTAGAGTGGAGTGTACGGTGGGACCTGGCTTGGCAAAGATAGAACATGAAGAATAGTATTTCAAGGGAGAGCAAAGTCCAGCTAAGGAAATTTCTCAGACAGGTGTGAATGATTAGCTATGGGGAGTGGTCATTTTCCTCCTTGACATTGACTTCCAAAGATAATTGCACCCTTACCATCTCCAGTTTTTCTCAGCTTACTGTGGAGATATTACCTATGATTTATGTAAACTTGAAGTGAGTACTTATATTTTCATCTTATACTACCTCTTGAGGTTATAAGTTTACTAAGTAACTAGCACTGCATGGAATACCATTTTTTTCTTAAAATTATGTCACTAGTGTTTAAAGGATGTGGACAAGCCCTATCATTCCTTTTTAACTGCTGCATCTCATCCATGATATTAAACATTTTGAATCAAGATATTGCCATCTACGCTAAAATGCGTGGGTTTATCTGCCCTGAAGTAGTGCAAGCAGTGTACATTTGGGGGCAAGTAATTTAATTATTTGATAGGTTAGTTTTCAGATCTGTAGAATGTTCCTAACAAGGTCTTCTTGGAATTGTATCTATATGTAGTTAGTATTTTTTGATTTCCTCTTTGATTTCTTCAGTGATCACTTCGTTATTAAGTAGTGTATTGTTTAGCCTCCATGTGTTTGCATATGTAGTTAGTAAATTCGATATGAAGAACATGATGTTCCATGGCTTTAAAGTAGCCACAAGCTGACAAAAGGCATGACCCTGATCCCCCATCAAAGCAGGTTTTCATACACGGCGCACCCCTTTTTGGGTGTATGCTAAGATATTGCTTTACGTGGCATTAATTATTGCTGAGTAAAAATGAAGGTGCAAATGGACAGTCAGTCCATTCTTTGAAGGCTTTATAGCTCTTTCTAATCTTTCTAGCTCTTCGGCTTTATTTTAAAAGACATCATCATATTTTGGGTTGAAATAACACTTTTTTTAACTTTTTATTTTATATTGGAGTATAGTTGATTAACAATGTTATGTTAGTTTCAGGTGTACAACAAAGGGATTCAGTTATACCTATGCATATATCTATTCTTTTTCAAATTTCATATTCTGCAACAACCTAAGTGGGAAAAGTATTTGAAATGACATTTTTATTCAAAATCCAATCTACTCATTCTATGTGTATTCTGTATTCTATAACATTTTTTTTCATTATATTTTAAGTACCAGAAAAAAATTGTAAATGTGGAAAAGTAAATTATTCTCCCTGAGGACTGCTTATTTTTTAACATAAAGTTAATTTTGGTTAATTTCTTTTCTAAGCCACTGCAGCAGTTTCCCAATGGAATTCTGTTTAGAATTTCAGAAAGTTAACACATAAGGGATGTGGATTTTTTTTTTTTTTACTTTATCTAATTCAAAAGTTTAACGTAAGAGGAGAATTTCACTGAGGTATGAAGGGCTGAAAATGAAACTTTATTTGAAACAGCAGCTTGTAGCTTTACTTAAACCACTGTATATTTTCAGATGCACTGTTACTAACTTCAAAATTCATATCTTCTTGCTTTAGGGAATCTGAGTGAAGGAAGAGCTGCCTTTTAGCTGGTATTAGAAAGAAAGTGAAAACTATCAAGATGTATAGGACGCAGGAGTCCTTGGTGTTTGGTTTAAACATCAAAATGTAGAAAGAACTTTATGTCTTAAAAATGATGCAAATATGGAGAGGAATATTAAGGTGCGATAATAGTTTATTTGCTCTTCTGCTGTATGTGAAAGCACATTCTTTGCATTATGCGTGGCTCATATTAGGTGGTTATAAATTTTATCTGAATTGACTAATGGACATGTGTGGCACATATTAGATGGTTATAAATTTTATCTGAATTGACTAATGAACATTTTTCTAGGGTTTAACTGGTATTCATTGTAGAATCGTATCTCAAATTAGCATTTACAACATTTGGAAAAGGAAATTTTGTCATCTGAGTCCTTCTTTTCCGTGCATTCATTATGAAGCTCTAATTTGTGGTAAAAAATGTATTTTTGTGGCCTATGGAGAGAATGGTTTTGTATCATGGAAGTAAAAACAAACATGAACCAAAACATACCTATCATGTTTTCAAGTAGAGAGGTAAGAACGCACATGTGTGCATGCACGCACACACACACATACCATGTTAACACGTAGATGCTCAAATCATAAGCTGAACTGGGCCCTGACAGCTCATGCACTCTCTCCACTGCACCCCTGGAACCTTTGATAGCATCAGACTCTACATAGTCAGGCCTCCTAACAAGACAGTATATGGTTAAAAGCCTGTAGGTAAGGAAATCCCGTACAACCACCAGGATACCCACCTGATATTAGAAAATCCTTCTAATGATGCTGTGAATGTCTGCTGAGTATCAAAAGCTAATTTAAATCAAGCCTCAGTGAAGATCATAGACAGTCGTGATGGAGGAATTCTTTGTTCCACACAATTGATGTATTACTGAACATGTATCCGTGGATATATTTTTGTTAATGATTCATATTTCAACTGTTTTATGGGAAATCACTATTTAGAAGAAACCAAAGGTTTTTTAAATTAATGATCATTTTTCAAAGGCGAACAGCTCTCTAATTTTCTTTGTATAAAGTTCAAGTTTTGCCCATTAGAAATAAGATTTTCCTGATGTGAGATATTCTGTCAAAATGGAAATAATCTGGTTGCTGTTGGTGAAAAATCTTTCCATTCTGATGTCTCTGCTCATATAATTATTTTCTTTTTTTTTAACATCTTTATTGGAGTATAATTGCTTTACAATGGTGTGTTAGTTTCTGCTGTATAACAAAATGAATCAGCTGCTCGTACAGTTCTTTGGCATGTAATTGCTGGTCATTTATTTATGCCCAAAGATATGTACATCTAGCTCTAGAGAATGATAAGCCAGACCTTGACGGCTTATGTCTGCTTCTCTCTGAGCTTGACTGGTTGGAGACGTTTATAAAGTGGGTGCAATCAGTGAGCCCCATTTTCAGTACCTTCTCTGCCACACCTCCTCCCCCTCACACACTGCTTTTTGGTATAGAGACAAGAACACTAACAAAAAGTGACATTTATTGAACACGTATTACGTTCCAGGCTCTGTTCTAAGCACTTTTTCTGCACTAAGTCACTTAAACCTCACAATCTCCATATTAATATCCGCAGCTTACAGGCTGAGAAATAAGGCACAGAGAAGCAATTTGCTCAAAGTTCTCTAGCTGATAACGGACGGGCTCAGGATTCAGATTTAGGCAGTCTGTAGAGCAGGCTGTTTTAACTGTCGCCTTGAGTTGCCTTCTTTAAGGGAGGGTAAGAATTCCAGAATTAAACAGTGTATTCTTTTATCTCTGGACCTTGGCTTTGCTCTCAGGGGCCTTCTGCATACCGTGTTGGCAGTGCCCTCGTACAGGCAGTGGCCCTGTCAGTAACCTCTGCGCCCCCAGTTCAGAAAGCTCTGGGGTGTGTGTGCAGCTGCATCTCCTCCCTTTCTGGAGGGGATCTGCCAGGTACACTGTGAACGACGTGTCCATAAACACGATGCACGTGGTGTGCTATGCTCTGGAGGCCTCCATGGTGTGTGAGGGAGCGACCCTGATGAAGAGTTAGGACACTTATTTATTTATTTATTTTTTTGCGGTACGCGGGCCTCTCACTGTCGTGGCCTCTCCCGTTGCGGAGCACAGGCTCCGGACGCGCAGGCTCAGCGGCCATGGCTCACGGGCCCAGCCGTTCCGCAGCATGTGGGATCTTCCCAGACCGGGGCACAAACCCGTGCCCCCTTTATCGGCAGGCGGACTCTCAACCACTGCTCCACCAGGGAAGCCCTAGGACACTTATTTTTTAAAAAAACATTATAATGAAAGTAGTTCAAGCTTGTTAAAATGAAACAGCTCAGGTTTTATGTAAAGTGAACATTGGTCCTTGCTTCTCTACCACTTTATCTATCTATCTATCTATCTATTTATTTATTTATTAACATCTTTATTGGAGTATAATTGCTTTACATTGTTGTGTTAGTTTCTGCTGTATAACAAAGTGAATCAGCTATACGTACACGTATATCCCCATATCCCCTCCCACTTGCGTCTCCCTCCCACCCTCCATATGCCACCCCTCTAGGTGGTCACAAAGCACCGAGCTGATCTCCCTGTGCTATGCAGCTGCTTCCCACTAGCTATCTATTTTACATTTGGTAGTGTATATATGTCCATGCCACTCTCTCACTTCATCCCAGCTTACCCTTCTCCCTCCCCGTGTCCTCAAGTCCATTCTCTAGTAGGTCTCCATCTTTATTCCCGTCTTGCCCCTAGGTTCTTCTGACCATTTTTTTTTCTTTTGTTTTTTTTAGATTCCATATATATGTGTTAGCATACGGTATTTGTTTTTCTCTTTCTGACTTACTTCACTCTGTATGACAGACTCTAGGTCCATCCACCTCACTACAAATAACTCAGTTTCCTTACTTTTTATGGCTGAGTAACATTCCACTGTATATATGTGCCACGTCTTCTTTATCCATTCATCTGTTGATGGACACTCTAGGTTGCTTCCATGTCCTGGCTATTGTAAATAGAGCTGCAATGAACATTTTGGTACATGACTCTTTTTGAATTATGGTTTTCTCAGGGTATATGCTCAGTAGTGGGATTGCTGGGTCATATGGTAGTTCTATTTGTAGTTTTTTAAGGGACCTCCATACTGTTCTCCGTAGTGGCTGTATCAATTTACATTCCCACCAACAGTGCAAAAGGGTTCCCTTTTCTTCACACCCTCTCCAGCATTTGTTGTTTGTATATTTTTTGATGATGGCCATTCTGACTGGTGTGAGATGATATCTCATTGTAGTTTTGATTTGCATTTCTCTAATGATTAATGATGTTGAGCATTCTTTCATGTGTTTGTGGGCAATCTGTATATCTTCTTTGGAGAAATGTCTATTTAGGTCTTCTGCCCATTTTTGGATTGGGTTTTTTTTTTTTTTTTTTTTTGATATTGAGCTGCATGAGTTGCTTGTATGTTTTGGAGATTAACCCTGTGTCAGTTGCTTCATTTGCAAATATTTTCTCCCATTCTGAGGGTTGTCTTTTGGTCTTGTTTATGGTTTCCTTTGCTGTGCAAAAGCTTTGAAGTTTCATTAGGTCCCATTTGTTTATTTTTGTTTTTATTTCCATTTCTCTAAGAGGTGAGTCATAAAGGATCTTGCTGTGATTTATGTCATAGAGTGTTCTGCCTATGTTTTCCTCTAAGAGTTTGATGGTGTCTGGCCTTACATTTAGGTCTTTAATCCATTTGGAGTTTATTTTTCTGTATGCTGTTAGAGAGTGTTCTAATTTCATTCTTTTACATGTAGTTGTCCAGTTTTCACAGCACCACTTATTGAAGAGGCTGTCTTTTCTCCACTGTATATTCTTGCCTCCTTTATCAAAGATAAGGTGACCATATGTGTGTTGGTTTATCTCTGGGCTTTCTATCCTGTTCCATTTATCTATATTTCTGTTTCTGTGCCAGTACCATACTGTCTTGATTACTGTAGCTTTGTAGTATAGTCTGAAGTCAGGGAGCCTGATTCCTCCAACTCCGTTTTTCTTTCTCAAGATTGCTTTGGCTATTCGGGGTCTTTTGTGTTTCCATACAAATGGTGAAATATTTTGTTCTAGTTCTGTGAAAAATGCCAGTGGTAGTTTGATAGGGATTGCACTGAATCTGTAGATTGCTTTGGGTAGTAGAGTCATTTTCACAATATTGATTCTTCCAATCCAAGAACATGGTATATCTCTCCGTCTATTTGTATCATCTTTGATTTCCTTCATCAGTGTCTTATAGTTTTCTGCATACAGGTCTTTTGTCACCGTAGGTAGGTTTATTCCTAGATATTTTATTCTTTTTGTTGCAATAGTAAATGGGAGAGTTTTCTTAATTTGACTTTCAGATTTTTCATCATTAGTGTATAGGAATGCAAGAGATTTCTGCACACTAATTTTGTATCCTGCTACTTTACCAAATTCATTGATTAGCTCTAGTAGTTTTCTGGTAGCATCTTTAGGCTTCTCTATGTATAGTATCATGTCATCTGCAAACAGTGACAGCTTTACTTCTTCTTTTCCGATTTGGATTCCTTTTATTTCTTTTTCTTCTCTGATTGCTGTGGCTAAAACTTCCAAAACTATGTTGAATAATAGTGGTGAGAGTGGGCAACCTTATCTTGTTCCTGATCTTAGTGGAGACGGTTTCAGTTTTTCACCATTGAGGGTGATGTTGGCTGTGGGTTTGTCATATATGGCCTTTATTATGTTGAGGAAGGTTCCCTCTATGCCTACTTTCTGGAGGGTTTTTATCATAAATGGGTATTGAATTTTGTCAAAAGCACTCTCTGCATCTATTGAGATGATCATATGGTTTTTCTCCTTCAGTTTTTTAATGTGGTGTGTCATGTTGATTGATTTGCGTATATTGAAGAATCCATGCATTCCTAGGATAAATCCCATTTGATCATAGTGTATGATCCTTTTAATGTGCTGTTGGATTCTGTTTGCTAGCATTTTGTTGAGGCTTTTTACCTCTGTGTTCATCAGTGATATTGGCCTGTAGTTTTCTTTCTTTGTGACATCTTTGTCTGGTTTTGGTAGCAGAGTGATGGTGGCCTCATAGAATGAGTTTGGGAGTGTTCCTCCCTCTGCTATATTTTGGAAGAATTTGAGAAGGATAGGTGTTAGCTCTTCTCTAAATGTTTGATAGAATTTGCCTGTGAAGCCATCTGGTCCTGGGCTTTTGTTTGTTGGAAGATTTTAAATCACAGTTTCCATTTCAGTGCTTGTGATTGGTCTGTTTATATTTTCTATTTCTTCCTGGTTCAGTCTCAGAAGGTTGTGCATTTCTAAGAATTTGTCCATTTCTTCCAGATTGTCCATTTTATTGGCATAGAGTTGCTTGTAGTAATCTCTCATGATCCTTTGTATTTCTGCAGTGTCAGTTGTTACTTCTCCTTTTTCATTTCTAATTCTATTGATTTGAATCTTCTCCCTTTTTTTCTTGATAAGTCTGGCTAATGGTTTATCAATTTTATTTATCTTCTCAAAGAACCAGCTTTTAGTTTTATTGATCTTTGCTATCGTTTCCTTCATTTCTTTTTCATTTATTTCTGATCTGATCTTTATGATTTCTTTCCTTCTGCTAACTTTGGGGTTTTTTTGTTCTTCTTTCTCTAATTGCTTTAGGTGTAAGATTAGATTGTTTATTTGAGATGTTTCTTGTTTCTTAAGGTAGGATTGTATTGCTATAAACTCCCTCTTAGAACTGCTTTTGCTGCATCCCATAGGTTTTGGGTCATTGTGTTTTCATTGTCATTTGTTTCTAGGTATTTTTTGATTTCCTCTTTGATTTCTTCAGTGATCTCTTGGTTATTAAGTAGTGTGTTGTTTAGCCTCCATGTGTTTGTATTTCTTACAGATTTTTTCCTGTAATTGATATCTAGTCTCATAGCGTCGTGGTCAGAAAAGATACTTGATATGATTTCAATTTTCTTAAATTTACCAAGGCTTGATTTGTAACCCAAGATATGATCTATCCTGGAGAATGTTCCCTGAGCACTTGAGAAGAATGTGTATTCTGTTGTTCTTGGATGGAATGTCCTATAAATATCAATTAAGTCCATCTTGTTTAATGTATCATTTAAAGCTTGTGTTTCCTTATTTATTTTCATTTTGGATGATCTGTCCTTTGGTGAAAGTGGGGTGTTAAATTCCCCTACTATGATTGTGTTACTGTTGATTTCCCCTTTTATGGCTGTTAGTATTTGCCTTATGTATTGAGGTGCTCCTATGTTGGGTGCATAAATATTTACATTTGTTATATCTTCTTCTTGGATTGCTCCCTTGATCATTATGTAGTGTCCTGCTTTATCTCTTGTAATAATCTTTGTTTTAAAGTCTATTTTGTCTGATGTAAGAATTGCTACTCCAGCTTTCTTTTGATTTCCATTTGCATGGAATATCTTTTTCCATCCCCTCACTTTCAGTCTGTATGTGTCCCTAGGTCTGAAGTGGGTCTCTTGTAGACAGCCTATATACAGGTTTTGTTTTTGTGTCCATTCAGCCTGTCTATGTCTTTTGGTTTTCTCTACCACTTTAGAGGTAGTAATTTTTAACAGTGTGAAATAGAACTTTCCAGACATTTAACAGGTATTCACAGAAATGAATCTCCTTCTGTGTTTATATATAGTTTATAATGAATATATACAGATTTGCATTTTATAGAATAAAATCATACTTTACATACATACTGTTCTGACATTTTCTTTTTTCACTTAACAAATTATAATTCTTTCGATTTCAGAAATCCATGTCAGTATATTGAGAATTGGTTCATTTAAAAAAAATATTTGCCGAATGTCCCGTTACGTGAATCTATTTAATGTAAATAAAATAAGTAACATTTAAAGTAATAAAATTATTTATGTAACCAATCCCCTACTATTGGAAATTGAGTTGTGTCCCAATTGTGTGATTCAGTGCATCAGCAGACAGTGGAACGTGGGATATTCAGGGTAAAGGGACATCATCTTGCCTTCAGGTGTTGAGTCTAATGTGTTTCTTGCCTCTTGGATATTTTTTCTAGCAGATTTTCAAGGTTTCTCATTAATAATGATGCATTTTATGTGACACACAACTCTGTGGAGCGGAAGCTTAAGGAACTCTCCATGTTTGGCTGACTCATTAATGCTCAGTTTACGTTTGTCAGGTGAGATGTTGGTATTAGCTTTCTGAATACTGTGTTTTTAAAGATCAGGCAAATACAAGGGTTTCAAACCTGAAGATCTGGGTATATGTGTAACTGCTTCAGTTATTCCTGTCCTGGAAGGAGCTCTTCAGTCTTGTTGAAAGTTGCATGGTTGGGTCTAAAAATGTTTCACTAGTAGTAAGTAGCAGGGTTGTATTAAGGAAGAGGTGTATTTCTGGGTCTGGTTTTACCTTCATCTGAGAACGGTAATACATTTCAATTGCTTCCCAGCAAGGACTCATTAGAGTCTCCTTTCTTTGTTGAAATGTTCATCATTTTCTTCTTCTCCAGTCCTCTACTTAAAAATCTGTTATGACCTCACTTCAGGGGCTAAAACTGTTTTGTGAAAAGTTCCAAAAATAATAATCCTGAGCAAGTGACTTCTACGTGGCAATAAAATTGATGTCTGTGAGGGATGGGAACATTGTGCTAACTCAACTGTTACCTGCTCTCTCTGCAGAGTGGAATGAGATGGAGCAAAAATCTAAGGACTAAAAAAAAAAAAAAAACCAAAAAAAAAACCCCCTAAGAACTGAATTAGTCTTAGGATAACTTATTATTGCATTTTGTTGAATTGGTATGAGTGTTTTCTGTAATTTTTTATAAAATTAATTTTAAGGAAGAGTTATAAATATATTCACATTTTACTTAAAGGGTACTGCACAAAGTTTTCAGATGCTGAAGACAAACTACAATGGAGAACATACTGTCAATAAATAATGATTTTGTGAGGGAAGGGATATGGGAACAGATGTATATGTATAACTGATTCACTTTGTTATAAAGCAGAAACTAACACACCATTGGGAAGCAATTAGACTCCAATAAAGTTGTAAAAAAATTTTTTAAAATAAATAATGATTTTGTAACATTAGAGAGTAGACCTACTTAAAGTTCTATTCCTTCTATAGAACACTCAGGTTTGTCTAAATTTGGGAGGATGTGCAGTTTGTGTTAATTCAGGTACTGGGATGTCACACATTCTGTCTCACACAAGAGGGGCTCTTTAAATTGGCCTTAAGCAGGCATCCCCACTATGTCAAAACTCTCAGCTTCCAGCCAGTGGTGTATACAGTTGACCCTAGGACAACATGGGTTTGAACTGTGCAGGGCCACTTACAGTCGGATTTTTTTCAGTAGTAAACAATGAAGTATGACAGGATCCATGACTCGTTGATTCCTAGGCTGGGGGTTCAGCATTGGGAGTGATCCTGGTATTTAGTTGGTTTTTGAAGCCATGGGTGTTGACAAGACCACCAGGGAAAGTACTTTAGATGAGAAGATAAGGGAGCCATACACGGAACCCTAAATAACACCAGTAGTGAACACCTGGATGGTGAAGGAGAGCCAGCAAAAGAGATTGAGAAAGAGGACATAGACAGAAAAAGAAGCACTTTATTAGTAACCTAAATGTATTATTGCTCATGCTTTCATGGGCTGTCTCATATTTTTTCATATGAGTTAAGTATACCTTCTTACCAGGTATATTGCTTTTATTTTTAGATATAATGGTTTTTGATTCCTTGTGAACTGGACATTGAATTATAAGTATTTTAGACAAGACACTTCAGAATTTGGACGATACTTTCATGTGGAGGAGGAGGAAAGTAAATCCAAACTCTTCCGGTTCAAGACACCTTTTTTCAAGGACAGGAGAAATAGAAAAAGGCACTGGGAAGGAGGTGGGAATTAGAGCAATCAATTATAAGGGAGAATATTTGGAGAGGAAAACTCGTATTTCTAAAGATGCAATGTTCTTTTACTTACCTGTATCTTAAAAGGAGACCTAGATTATGTGATCACTGACAGCTAATGATGGACTTGTCCTAATGTATGAGTAAATGTAGATAATGTTTATGAGCTATTAAAATGACTTGTTTCCTTAGTAGTTAAAATTTCCCCCATATTTTCATCTGTGAGTCGTCTAATCCTGTTATTTTCTATAGAACCCTATTGGTATTCCATAGTTATTTTTAATTGTCAAATTAAATTACTGGATTCCAGTGTTGGATATGCATGTGTGTATACAGTTTGACCCTTGAACAACACAGGGGTTGGGGTGCCGACCCTCCCTGTAGTTGAAAATCAGACTGTAACTTATGGTTTACTTATAGTTTATTATGGCAACTATCTTTCTGTTTTTATTCACCATGTTCAAGTCAGAAAAGACGAAGTGCTGAAAACAGGACATCAATTCTCTTTGGGGATTTTTAAATGGTAGAATGAATATTGACATGGAGGGTGCAGCTGAGAGGGTTGTGTTGCCTGAGAAAAGCCATGTATAATTAAGATGAGAGGATGGAAGGCAGATAATGGAAAAGTTTGTGTATAAAGGGAGAATTGACTATATCAGTGGACCAGGATTTCACAAGCTTTGGTGGAACTAACTTGGGGGAATGGAAGAGCAAATAGATGATGTTGGTGTGAATTTAGTTCCCAGGGCCTCTGATCAACATCAGAGTTTCTCAGCAGCAGCTCTGATGACATTTTGGGCTGGACAGTTCTTCCTTGCGGTGGCTGTCCTGTGCGTTGCTGCATGTTTAGCAGCAGCCCTGGTCTTTACCCAGTAGATGATGGTAGAACCACTCCATTTTCCCAGTTTTTTTTTTTTTTTTTTTTCTTCTATATTTTGGCTGCACCACATGGCACGTGGGATGGTTCCCCGACCCTGGCCTCCACAGTGACAGTGCCGAATCCTAACCACTGGGCTACCAGGGAACCCCCTATTTCCCCAGTTTTGACAACCACAATTGCCCCTCACTTTACCATATGTTCCCTGAGAGGCAAAATAGCCCAAGTTGAGAACCACTGGTCTAGATAGTGCCTGTGGGAAGCACTGAATTAGGATAGCAGCCTGTGTTCAAGGTTGCAGTCAAGAGGAGATTGCTGAGGAAGAAGTACCTTTTTGCTAAAGGGATGTCAAAGCCCCTTTGACTGGTGAGGCCACCTACAAACGCAACTTCCCAGGTAACTACCCAGAGCTGGTGGGGGGGGGGCGTCTCCTTAAGTTTCACGGTGTCTTCATGGCTGTTAGCTCCCAGATGTAGTGGTTCCCAAATCTGAGTGTGCAACAGAATCACCTGGAGGGTTTATTAAATTACAGATAATTGGGCCCCCAGAGTTGCTAGTTCAGTAGATCTGAGGGCCTGAGAGAGGTTTTACGTTTCTAACTCATTCCCAGAGGATGCTGTTGCATCACAGAGACCACATTTTGAGAAACAGTTTTCTAGAGTAGACTACCGTTGCCATTATCTAGGGTTAGAATTTTCTTGATTACCTTTGTGATCTTCTTCATGCTCAGGCTTGCTACCTTCAGGTTTTCTTGTTCACAATTTGCTCTTTCTATTTAATCCTTGCGTTGTTTACTTCCCTTGGTTCTTAACTGTCTTCCTTAATTCACATTCTGCACTGAGGGATGAAGGGAAAATGCCTCCTCTTTTCTTCTCTCTCTGGGTGTGTTTTTTTCTTTGCTTCAAACCCTGTGAGACTCAGTTTCCCTCATTCTACATCCTGTACCATCTCCTAGGGTTGCCCATCTTTCAGGACATCTGTGCCATAAGGATGGGTTACAGACATACACCACAGTTGTCCAAAATCTGGGGTCACTGAGCATTTGATATGCTATTTTGACTGTAGTAACACATTTTAAGGAAATATCTGACTTTTAGATCCTTTTCTAAGCTGCAAGTGATTTCTTGGAACTCATCTTTCTACAAGGGACATTTGAATTATTTTGCATAAATGTGTAATTTTACACCTGCCCACATCAAAGCTTATCTGTGAATTTCCTGCCCACTCACACATCCTCTTGAGATGTCCCTATCAGACTGCATTTTATTACCCAGGAAAGATTACTTAGGGCCATATGCATTCTTAGAGATATCGCTGTATCCTGTCCTTTCTTAGTCATTAAAATGCTTTGTATTTTTAAATAGATATAGATTGGCTCTCAGGAGACCATCACCGTTTATATTTTTACAGATGCATTCCCTTTGCGGCATGTTGATAACAAACTCCCTGTCCACAAGAAGCAGAATCACACGATCCTGTAGGAGAGGAAAAATTATTTTCCTCTTCCCTTCTGAGTTCTTAGCTGAGACCCCTGTAATAAAAGAAACTAACAAGAGAACAATTAACAAGCCTATTAACATGTATATCTTATGTGTACATGGGAGATACCCAGGGAAAAATGAGTAACTCCCAGAGGTGGATCAGAATCCAGACTTAAATACCACCTTAATAAGGTAAAGGGGAGAAGGGAGAGACTAAATGGTTTTCAGGAAAGATGAAAGCGTCCTAAGAAGAATCTGTGGAGGTGTGACAATGTGACAAAGTCTGGCTGAGTGTAGTGTCAACCTCTGGTCTCCTCTCCTGTGACGAGTCAGTCCTCTCTGGTTGGTGAAATTCCAGGGGAGGGGACTTAGGACAATTGAGTTCCTTTTGGAAAATCTGTCTTTAAACAGATAAGGGGAGTTCAGAGAAAACTGCTCTCTGCATTTGTGGCTTTTGAAGTGCCTACAGCTCAAAATAGTCAATAAAGGAACCCGGCATATTTTGGGGTGGCATATTCTGCTACCCTCCCATCTTACTCCAACTTGGGGTCAGAGTAGACTGTTGCCTCTAACACCACCTGGTTTCCTGGTCCTGATTCTACTTACCTAGCTGACCCCAGTGAATCATCATAAGGTGACAATTCTGTCACTCTGGATCTTACAATACGCTCGTTTTAGGTGTGCTTCACGGCAGGGGGAGATTTGGATTCTCGCACTGTTGGAAACTGTTAGAACCGTTGGCTCCTTAAGCAGCAGTGAGAGAGGCCTTCACTTGATTTCTGCGACAGGCCCTGCTCGCTCCCACCCGTGAACCTGCTCTAAAGCTGCCCCCCACTTTTACAGAGCTCAACCCCTCCTTGCCTAGCCAACTGCTGGTCACCCTTCAGCTGTCAGCTTGCCCATGATCACCTCACGACCTCAGAGAGCTCCTCCGTGGCACCCAGGTCAAGCCACCCTGGAGCACCTGTTCTTCTCCTTCAGGACACTGTGCACAGTGTAATTAATTATTATAATATGATGAATGACACACTCATCTGTGAGCTCTCTAAGGGCAGTGTCTACTTTTGGGGTCACTGTAAATCCATGCTGTCAACCATAGGGCCTGGTGCCTGCAGGACCTCCATACTTAATGACTAGTGGTTCCCTTCATCGTGTCTGCTATCTGGAATAACATTAAAAACAAAACAAAACAAAAAGAACCCTGCTTCTAAACTTTCCCATTTGACTGTCCATGATTGTATGACTCCCCTTCATTTTTACCCTCTTTGTTTTCGTTCTCTAAGCTCTGCTGACAGAGCTAAATTCTTTAGTTTTTCTTTATAGGATGTGGTCGCCAGACTGCCTACCATTCTGGCTACCCACTTTTGGATGTTCTGGGTATCAGCACAAAACACATGGAAGTGTTCTTTTCCTCTATTCAAGCATGGTCCTTCTCTAATACGCATCAGGACTGCTTTAGTGATTTTAGCCCCTGAGTCACACTGCTGACAAATGCAAAAAATCTGACCACTGCAGTGCTTCAGCTATTTGCGTGATACATTTAAATAAAAAAGCAATATATGACCATTATAAAAAACTAGAAAGTTCAGATGAAAAAGAATAATTTCAAATCACCAAATAATGCTGTCACCTAGAAAAATCCAGTGTTAAAATTTTATAACCTTAAAGACTTTTCCCATGAGCTGTTTATATTGACATAAGTATATACATGTGTATGTGTGTGTATGTGTATATGTATATATATATATGCATGTTTGTGTATCATGAGCTCATATGTTCATTTTATATATATTTTGTGGCTCTGTACACTGTCATATATCATGATGTCTCTTCATGTCAGTAAATATAGTTCTATTCTGCCTTGGGAAGTAATGTGTATAGTACTTAAAAATCCAGGATTTGAATCCAGGTGGACCTGGGCTCTACATCCCATTACCACTTACTTAGCTGTATGATCTTGGATAGGTTACTTACCCTTTCCAAATTTCAGTTATATAGTTATACAACATATACCATTTAAAATAGTTACATAGTTCATATAGCTATATAGCATTCTATTTTATGGATATGACAATTGATAGCATCTTTAGATTAGGTACCCCCAATTCTACAATTTAATTTTTGAATCCTAAAGTTGGATTTTATATTTTTGTACTTGTTAAACTTTATCTTGTTGACTTCAACCCAATATTTCAGGCTTTGGAATAATTTTAAAATACTTTTCAATCTTTATCTCTTGGATTGGTACATCATATATAAATTTGATAATTGGACAACATTTAATCCGATTTATAGATGCAAGTGTTAAGCACAGTAAATGTAGTAGAGAACTGCACGTCCCATTGTTGTTATCATTACAGTAGTGCCCCCTCTGCCATCGCCCTAGGGCTGTGAATCCACTGATCAAGAGACTTTGGCTAAGACCATTGAGTGTTGAATCAATCCAACAGATTGGTATATTCCTGATCAATTTCCCTCTCTGGTCCCAAGGAAAGGAGAAAGAAATGCTGTCAGAAGCCCTGATTGAATAATTTATTATCTTTTCAGCATTCTCATAATCTACCTCTCCAGTAAGAGTTTCATAAAAGTAAATAAGGTTAGATTAGTCTGATGAAGTTTTAGTGAACTCATACTGGCTCCTCGAAATTTTAACATTTTTATTAATAATATAGGAGCTATGGACATATGATTTAAATGTAACTACCTCTGGAAAAGGAAAATCTATAGCAACACATCTATACCAACATAAAAATATAAGATAGATCCATTACAGCTTTTTACTTTAAAAAGAGTTAGGGGGAAGGGAAGGTATGCTTTAGAGGGAGAAAGGAAAGAAAGGAGAAAGAAATAAATTGGAGGATGGAGAGAATCTTTATTTGCTTCATTATTTTTTTCTTGGCACAACACTCTATGTTAAGAAAAGGAAAGGACATGCCGAAGTAGTGCCATATTTAAAAGAAGTCATCATAGCAAAATGCATATAGATAAATGCTGCCTATGCATATTATGAAACGTACATGTTTACCATTTCTTGTTCACCTGGGGTGGTTCACTCTATGCATAATAATGATTATTATTAAAATAACATAATACTTTTAAATAATATTGTGGTTATGCTCTCAAAAGCACTCTTTTTCCTTTAACTTCTTCATTGGAGTATAATTGCTTTACAATGGTGTGTTAGTTTCTGCTGTATAACAAAGGGGATCAGCTATATGTATACATACATCCCCATATCCCCTCCCTTTTGTTTCTCCCTCCTACCCTCCCTATCCCACCCCTCTATGCAAAAGCAGCCTTTCAGTATCTTTTTTTAGTTCTTCAGTGCACCTCAGTAGGTTGGTAGGGGATCTCTCAAAAAGGAGAAGAGACAGAAAGGCTAAGTGGTTTTCCCCAGGAGATCGCAGCAAGTTATTAGCGGAATTAAAACCATAAACCAGAGGTTCTATTAGCAGGATCCTCATCTAAGAGTTCAGTAAAATTTCCTTTTGTTCTATTCTCGGAGAGTGAGTCAGGCTCAAGTAGTACGTTCTAGAAGAACATCCAGGATCCAGCCCTCACCTGCTTTGACAGCCTCCTCTCCCAGAGCTCCTCGCTGCATATCTCATGTTGCAGGAATACCAAGCGGCCAGTAGTTTTCCCTACCCTGCACCAGGGCTGCTTCACGCCTTTGCGTCTTAGGCAATATAAGTCCATCTAAATAAAGTGCCCTTCACCCCTTTCTATACCTGCAAGATTCTTATGTCTGTAGCAGACTTTAGCTCCTCTTCTCCCAGTAGCCTTCATTGAACCTCCAGCAAGGGCTCATGTGTGGCCGTCGTAGCACTTGACATTGTAAGGTTCTTAATGTTACATTTATCCCTTTATGTGCCTCTTCTTTACTATAAGTTCTTAGCACACTCAGAACCTAACATGTAGTGACTGCTCAAATGTCGTTCAAGTGGGCTAAGCTGACAGGTTGTCTGTACCAAATAGGATGGGAGAGTAAATCTAAATCAACGAATAAATAAATGTCCTTAGGCCATATTCTATTCAGAAAGAAATTTAGTGTGATTTTTGAAAATACAATTTTCAAATGGCTACTCCATTGATAGCCATTGTTTATATTGTTACACATCTAATTAGTGTTTTGCCCAAGTGGGCAAAACATGAGTATTTTTTATCCAGAAGCAACCTGTGTTATATTTCAATGGCTAATGGATTTAGGAAGGTTCTTTAAGGAAGCAGTTCTATTTTCATTCAGGTTCCCTAAGAGGTTGGAGGAATCTTTATCAGAAATTGTAGCATTTTGACAATATCTATCTTTTTAAAACATTCTGACATCCAAGTGATTTGATTAAATTTAGTTTTTAATAGGTATGAGGGAATTTTAAAATATTATACCCACAGGATAACTTATTCATGGGGGATCATTTTGTAAGTGATGAATCTCTTTCCTTTTCTGGTAGAAATAGAAAAAAGTGGATTGCAGCTGCTAACTTAATAATTTTACTGATAACTAAGAATGGAACAGATCTTGCTGTGAGTTATATAATCAGCTTAAAAAGCCCTCCATATTCATTCTGTGACAGAGTACAAAAAACACAAGGCAGAGAATATGGTTATTAGAATTTCTTCCCTGCAAAAGCTTAATGATGTTATATTCAATACTATAGTCAGATAAAGGTTGGGTTCGAGTGAGCAAACAGCCGCCCAAGGAGTGTATCTCAATGTCAGCCTTAAGTGGCTTTTCTTTTTCCAGCTAAGGAAGTCTAACAGGATATTAAAAAACATATTAACCTTCAAAATAGGTTTAGATTCTGCTATGCTTCTAAAAAGGCAATATGAGACTTGTGAGAGCTATGTTTAGTAGAAGGTTTGACCCATAGAATTTGTAGAAAGGGATCACTTAAATTTAGTTTGAAAGCCCACACTCTCGCGTGTGACTCTGTCTAATATCACACCCTCCAATCCATTCTTCACGCAGCTGGTACAGTTATCTTTCTAAAGGCACATCTGATTAGGTGGTTCATCTGTTGCAAGCCCTTTAGTTGTGGAATCTAAACACATTAGGTTGGCAGACTAGGTCCTCTGAAAGCAGGTCTTGAAAATAACTGCCCTTGAAACCCATGCTTGAGCCCTAAGGAGCAACTCCCAGGGTGCAGAACACCTCAGCCATTGACTGTTTCTTATTTTAATGCAACCATCCCTGTCAGCCTGGAATGGACACTCTCGGTCCATTCTCCCAGGGGAATTGATCACCCCCTCTCTTGCACCCATAATTTACCACTACACCACTGTCCTTTCAAGCCACTCTTAACGTTTTGTGTATGCAGTTACTCTTCTCTCTTTGACTCTAAGCTTTTATTATGTCTGTGTGGCCCTTGGTTGACTAGATTTATGAATTCACCCATACCTGAGAGACGTATTGAACGTAAATGGTCTCCAGCTTGGGATGTTTTCCTGAGCTGTTATTATTATACTTACTGATTTTGTTTTCATGTTGTAGTTTAAAACGTTAGAGCTGAGTAGCTTTGGTTTATAATTTCAACTCTTACTCAACTACTCAGATTCCTACAGAAGAAAAGACTTTAGGCTAAGAAAACCAGCATAGTCAGCAAAATGCTCAATTTTGACCTTTTTTCCCCGTAGAAATTTGTCTTCCAAAATGTGCCCGTTGATCCATTTTGCCCTCCACTGGTGTTTTTGGATGGGTTTAGGATTTTCTGGGGAGCAAACATAGGCAAGGCATCACCATTTTCAGCTAGATTCCTAACCATTTAGAGTGATTCTGTGTTATTTTGTTCCTTGAGCTGTCACTAATCTTGGCTGCTGGATTATTGTTACATCTGAGTTATCTTAGTTATATAAAGTCAGAGATTATCATGTTAGGTATTATATGTAGTTATAGAATTAGTCATTGCTGTTGTCTGTAGGCATAAAAGTAAGTTCTGAAGTAGACACCATCACTGGGGCACAGAGCGTTGAGTTAATTTTGTCTATCTTCCTTTTATTTTTGAAGTGGAGAAAGCTGAAGTCTAGAATCTTAAGTGATTATCTAGGATTTCATGGCAAATTCAGAGAAGCACTGAGCCCCACGCAAAGTATTTCCAAAATGCCTCCCCTGCCTTTTGGATCTGAAAACCATTCCAGACTACTCAGGAGGTAGCAGGCGTGGGGTTACAGTGTAGCTTGCTTTCCATTGGTGTTTTCATTGTCCCTTTGTAGAAGACTGCCACATGAATAATTAATCCTCAATGAACTAAGAGATTGAAGCACAAAGCTGCCTTATAAGTACTGGCTTTATCAAAGTGACTATATACTTTTAGGTGATGCCCTAAAAGTATCCAAAAAGCTGATTTTTTTTTTTAAAAAGCTGATTTTCTACTTGAATTAGCAGAAACTTTGACTAGTGAGTGAAGATCTCAAATTATAGTTACTCCTGTTAACAAGTGTGCCTGTTACTTGCCTGTGGTTTGCAAGACTCCATGTTGAGCAGGGTCAGCACGGATGGCCTCGTGGAGCTACGGATAAGCTAATAAGAGAGGCAAGGGAGGGAAAACAGTCTCAAAGAAAAATGCAGGTAGTCTTGGAGTCCTTTATAAATATCTCTCCACACCAATCCCTGCCTGGCACCTGACTGGCATTCTTCCTTAATAGGTCAACTATTGTTGCTAGGCGGCTTTAATCATTTTGCAATTTCAAGTTAAGAAAAAGTAATACCATAGCTTTGTGTCAGCTTTCTGCCTTTTATTCATAGTAAGAGGACATAAAAAGTTCTTGAAAAATGCCCTATCTTGGAAACCTTGCAGGAAGGTAGCCCTTTCAATCAGAAAACATTTCAAATAGCAGCTTTGTCAGCCTTCTTGCTTTGAGCTGATAATAGGGACAGTACGTGGGTTGGAGGAGGGGGAAAGAACAGCCTTTAATTCTACCTACATCAGGGGCACTTTAAGGGAAGGAACTTGACATTTTTTCATATCCTTTAAAGCCTACAGTTGTGCTAAACATGCAGTCTGCACCTTAAGGTGGTTGCTGAATGAGTGAATGGGTGTTTTGGTTGGATGGTGGATGGATAAATGGATATGGATATTTTACATTTACTTTGTGTCATTTTGAATGACACAGGATCTCTAACATAAATTTGTCTCCTCATAATGGAATACTTTTTCTTCCTTCTTTATTTGCATGAATAAAAGAATTATCCTCTTATTCTTCTCTAGTCTCACATGAAAAAAAAAGAGCCTTCTTTGTAAAGCTACCCACCTTTCTCCTGGATTACTTCCCATCCTCCTTCTTGGGGACCTGACCCCTTACTTGTCTCTCTCGCTTCCCTAACGTCTGCCTCTTCAGAAACCCTTGACTCTCTGCCACACCCTTTCCCCTTGTTTGACACTCAGCTCTTTAAAGGAGTGGTCGGTACCTGGTGCTTTCTCTCCCAGTTACTTCTTAATTCTCTGCAGCTCAGCTCAAACTCTTTGAGGATGAATATTCCCACACTTAAGAAGGAAACTGTAGTACTCCCTGGCAAGGTGGTTTTTAATATTTGCTTACTGTCTGCCTACTTATAATTGGTAAGTGGTTTCTCTAATTATGATGATTTGGGTTGACAATTCTCACAAAGAAAAGTCTTTTTTCCCCCCAGGCTTGGAGAGCCTTTCTTTTCCCCCTTATTTTCCCTCCAGCAGCACGTCCTCTGTGAAGGTCCTCATTGGTTATTCAACTTTACTCCTGTTTCTACTTGGTGCTTATTTGCTTATTTAGTTTTCTTACGGTGATTACATGAGGCTAAGTAATAGCACATATTTTACTTAAAAAAATTCTCAGCATCTAATTCAGTGCTGAGCACATAGTAGGTAATTAATAAATACTTCTCAATTGACTAAACTATTACAGATATATGGGGGGGTCACCCTTTTGAAGTAAGCCTGGTTGCCAGTTTATTAAGGACTCTGAATGCCCACAAAAGTACATTCATCATGGTAATTTAATTGATTACCTTTTCTTCTTGCAGGAACTTTAGCTATTACAATAAGAAGCCCTTTGCATCTTTATTACTGTCTTCTTGATCCATATATTGATTTTAAGGTTGGTTTGTCGGACACTTTACTGTATTCCTTTTCATCATAGTTGTGAGTTATTATTTCAGAATCAGGAAACGATTCATAGACAAAGGGACTGACTAGGTAATAGAATATCTCTGATTGTAAACTAAAGATACTTTGCGATGCATAACAAGAATTCACGGTAGAAGGCTTACATATCTTGCAGACCTTCTAGGACTGATTAACAGTCTTCTTTGGAGTGTGTGTGTGTGTGTGTGTGTATGTGTGTTTTGCACTGGGGCAAGGATGAGAGGGCAAAGGATTGCTAGTAATCCTAGATGTTAACTAGAAAGAGAATCAAGGCTTTAACTATATGTTACTATTATGCTTTCCTCTTAAAGAAAAATACTTTCTGATGTGAAATACAATTGCTTCCAATTCCAAACTACATGATTCCCCTCTCAGGGATTTGCCAAAATGGCACAAAATGGTGGGGGTAGGAGCAATTTTAATGTAAAAACAATACAACTGAAAAGAAATTCAGAGCCATGCCTCATTGGACAGAATTGCAGTTAAACTGAATTTGGTTGATTTTTTGTACGTCTGCCAAAAATCTGAAGATATTAAGTATTACTTTATTATTATTTTTTAAAGTAAACTGAACTTATCAAAGTGCCTTTGAAAATCTATTAAGCTTTTATCCTAATCCAAGTAGACAACTTCCTTATTCAGTGTGTCATTAACTTATTCAGTATGTCATTAACCTCCACTATAACCTCCAGTTGCCTTCTAGCAAACTAGTAAAAATGAAAAATGATTTGTGATAGATGCTCAACACACTTCATATGGTGTGTTCCTTTTTATTCTTGAGTACTATGAGTTATGTAGTCCATGCTATCATTTTGGAAATGTCCTTAATTTCTTTATATGTGGGACCCTCTATCTCACAGATCTCATATCACTCCTAACCATGGTGATTCCTTGAGAAAGGAGAAATGTGTGACATTGCATGTCTAAAAATGTCTTTATTTTATGCTCATGCTGTGCTGATAATTTTGCCAGTTACAGACTTTTAGATGAAAATTATTTTTCATGAGAATTTTGAAGGCATCACTTTCTTGTCTTCTAGATTCCAGTGTTAATATTGAGAATCCAATACCACTTTTTCCTAATTCTTTGTATGAAACCTTCTCTCTCACTCCATTGCCTAGAATTTTTAAGTATATGGTGTGGATCTTTATTGATTTTTCTAGACACTTTCAAGGACTTTTCAATTTGGACACTCGTATCAGTCAGTTTTGAGGAATGTTCTTTTATTTCTTTGATAATTATATATAGACTGTTTGGTCTTTCCTGCTGAAACTCCTATTAGTTAGATTTTGGACCATATGGATTTTCTAAACTAGTATTTTTGGTGTTGTTTATAAGCGCTTTCTTTGTCGTTTTGTTCCTCTTTGGGACATATTTTCTTGCTTGCATCTTCTAATTCTTTTATTGGACTTAAACATTTTCTACTTACATACTTTTAATTTCAAAGAACTCCTTTTTTGTATTTTTATCATCCTTTGTATGACATTTTGTTCTTAATTCATGCATGCATGCAATGTCTTTGATCTATGATGCTATCATTGTCAATTATTTGAAATTTCCATTTTTGTTTCTTTTGTTTTTTCTCCAGTCTCATTCTCTATCTTTCAGTTGGAGGCTTTTCTCAAGCGTTTGGTAATTCTTGCTTTTCTACTCATGTTCATGCTTAAACACCAATAAGAAGCTTTGTGAGAAAGTTGGGTGTGTTCATTCATCAGCTTTTCTGTGATCAGCCAGATCATTCTTGGCTGGGGACCCCCAAATTCAGTCTGAGTACATTTTCCCCCAGTTTCTCTAGAGCAGGATTCCCCAGTCTCCTTTGAAGGTAGCATGAGTCTAACTGTTGACATCCTAGAGCTGGCGGGAAGGAGGGATGGGTGTCTCGGTGTTTTCTCACCCGTCCCCCACCACTGTCCCTGGTGTCCTTGAGTCTTGATATTCTCAAGCTTAATTTCTCTGTAGAATATTTCCTCACACTCCTATGGCAATGAGGGATGAGTAATCATGTAATAAGTGCGTTGGAGGTGGGGATGCAGAAAAATTAATGCTCTTTATAGAGACTTTCAAAATATTCTCTTATTTTCAAACTTCTTAGTCCAATATACTCTTCCCTTACACTCTTCCTGTACTTCCAACTCCCAGGCCTTTTCTAGGTTCTGAAGGGTAAATTGAAGTGAATCTCGCTGGTGTCCTCCTCAGTAGGCGCCTTCCTTATTCCTAGTAACGTTTTTGGCTGTATCTCACTTCTTGGTGGGAATTGGGTTTGGTGTCTGTCTGCTAAAATGACTAAATCTTAAAAAAAGACTGGCCTACTATGGAGAGCAGTATGGAGGTTCCTTAAAAAACTAAAAATAGACTTACCATATGACCCAGCAATCCCACCACTGGGCATATACCCCGAGAAAACCATAATTCAAAAAGAGTCATGTACCACAATGTTCACTGCAGCTCTATTTACAGTAGCCAGGACATGGGAGCAGCCTGTCCATTGACAGGTGAATGGATAAAGAAGATGTGGCACATACATATAATAGAATATTACTCAGCCATAAAAAGAAATGAAATTGAGTTATTTGTAGTGAGGTGGATGGACCTAGAGTCTGTCATACAGAGTGAAGTAAGTCAGAAAGAGAAAAACAAATACTGTATGCTAACACATATATATTGAATCTTAAAAAAAAAAAAGTGGTCATGAAGAACCTAGGGGCAGGATGGGAATAAAGATGCAGACCTACTAAGGAATGGATGTGAGGACACGGGGAGGGGGAATGGTAAGCTGGGGCAAAGTGAGAGAGTGGCATGGACATATATACACTACCAAATGTAAAATAGATAGCTAGAGGGAAGCAGCCACATAGCACAGGGAGATCAGCTTAGTGCTTTGTGACCACCTAGAGGGGTGGGAAAGGGAGGGTGGGAGGGAGGGAGACGCAAGAGAGAAGAGATATGAGGATATATGTATATGCATAGCTGATTCACTTTGTTATAAAGCAGAAACTAACACACCATTGTAAAGCAATTATACTCCAATAAAGATGTTAAAAAAAAAAAAGGCTGGCCTTATTGAGAAGACTTACATTATGTATGGCATAGACTGGTATATAGCTATAGGTATATAGATAACTCAACTAAAAGTGATTTAGAAAGTCTACAAGGTCCAAAATCTAACCAGTACTGTGCAAATTTCATCAGGAAGAACCAAACGATGTAATTTATATGGAAATTATCAAAGAATAATGAAATGAAGGCTACCATTATGGTACTTTAGTGTATCTATGATGATGTTGTTCTCTCTCTCTCCGGCTGCTTCCAAGATTGGGCTGTGTAAAACAGGGAGCCTGGTTGGAAATGCTGATCTATAAACTGAGAGACCTAAAATATTAACATGTGATCATGAATTAATTCTCCTGTACTGAGATATGGGAAGGCCTCTGAAGGAATGGGCTGTGGATGTGTATGGATGGGAAAGTAGGTTTAGGTGGAAGGGGTCATAGAGAGGAAAAAAAGGAGATGGTTCTAACACTGTGGCTTCTAGTCAGCCAAGGTGCTGCCTGGTAGCCTTGGTGTCAGTGTGGGTTGAAAACAGGTGCTTTCCTGGGGATGAGGGCATCACTGACACAACTGCCAAAATGGCCTTAGATCTCAGAATTTCCCTTCTTATCATAGTGGGTTCTTTTGAAAAATCTAGGACATCCTTCACATGATCATCTCAAAGATAACTAAAAAGCATAGCACATTTTAGAGTACAAGAGGCAAAATTCAAAATATCTTAGAAAGCTAGATTATTTCCAGTAGAGTTTATAACATGCGTGAAACATGAAGTTAGAATTCCAATCACAGAAACCTTGTACTAGTGCATTCTTTTATCCCAACCTCGTCTGTAATGACTGGCAGTTCTTCGTAATAGATCATGAATCTTGGTGCAACAGGGCAATGTTGAGGCAAGAGAGGACATGTCGTTTGCTTTTACTTCACTGAGTAGAGCTACATGACTCTGCTGTTTCTGAAGAGTGGCTATCACTTGTATGCTTTGCTGCAAACAGCCTTCCTGGCTGCAGTAATTTAGGGGCATCTGAGAGCTGAGTCTGAAGGTGCAGTACCGTGCCACCAGGAAAGCACTGAGTAGGGTGTCCTCTGAGGTGGGTTTCATGTTGTAGGTTGTGTGCAACACGCATTTCTGTTGATTCACTGGATCTACCTACCGACACGTCTGGAAGATAGGACTAAGCCAGGGATGTTCAAATCAACTTAACATTTGTTTAGGCAAATCAACTTAAAAATAATTGTGTCAGCCCAAATCCAGCAGAGTGCGTGGGCTGCTCAGGCTGGGTCTTCTGGTTTACCTCAGGTGCCTTGCTAGGAGGGCTGGAGCACACCCCCTTTGACATCATCTCTCTGTGTGTGTTTGGAGAGGCTGGGACCTGAACAGATGGCCTTGATCTGGGCTCCCATGACTACCAGGCATTCCAGGCAGGCAGATGAGTGATCTGGCTTGTTCCTTCTCTTTTAAATTGCTGTCAGCCAGAGAAAAGTGGTGAAAATAAATCAATGGCTCCCTCCTCCAGGCCCAGCATGTACCTTTCAGTCATCAAAATAAGAAACATCCTGTGGTGGCTGTTGGGTGATTTCTCTGACAGAAGGAGCCCTTCACACACTGGAGATGAGCATAACTGGAGATGAGGCCAACTCATGCCTCAGAAGGGACTTTTTATGTCAGGACCAAAAGTTGGCCCTGAATGGACAGTAGCAGGTTTGGAGGGAACATTGCTTATTCTCTCCCAGATGCTTTGCATCCTTTGGGGCTGGGCTCAGTATTTTTGGTAACTGGTTGGTAACTGTTTACATCTCTCATCCTCAGAACACAGGAAATCACAAACAGGAGCCCTGCTCAGTATCTCTGGCAGTGCCTTTGTGTTCCTGCTGTACCGAAAGCTGAGGGGCCTCTTCTTGTGTCACATCCATATTCTTGCCACTTCACTGAGTCCAGAGGAAACTGTAATCGAGAGACTCAGTTTAAGTAAGACCAATACTGTAGCTTTAACTCTTGTTTCATCTTCAATATTAACAAGTTGACCCTGAGCTTGGCAACTTTTTGGAGTCACATGTCAAAGAAATTGGTCCTGGATCAGGAGAGTGTGGGATCTGTTATTTTTTAAGATTTGAAATATCATTGCATGATTAATTAATCATTCATATATTAACAGGTTGACCTTGAACTAGACTGTTTTATGACCCAGTTTCCCTTTATTTGGAATAAAGACCCCCCCAACCTTGCTCACAAATCTATGAGTCATATTCTCACACATGCAGACTGATTTTCTAGTTGTCACGGACGTTGATGTGTTTTCAAACAGGAAACATTTCACGTATGCACATATGTGAGAGCTATGTTGGGGTTAAGGTAGAAGGGAAGTTCTACTTTTTGGAATGAATCTGAGATGTGTGTATATATATACATATATATATATATATATATATATATATATATATATATATATATATATATATATATATATGAGGCTTTTCAATTTTGAAAGCTTCATCTGGCCTGTGGGTGGCATGTTGGATATCCCAAGACTTACTTAGTGCAGTATGTTAATCTAGTTCCCAAATTTTACATAGCTTGACACATAGAACTGGTAATGTTTCTAGAAATACCATAAATAGAAATATCTTCGTAAGACCTTTACTTTGTGATCTGCTTTAAGTTGTCTCACTAGTTAGCTAGAAGCATTATGGAACAGTCAGGTCAGAGCATTAAAAGTGGGACTTCTGGTCTTATTTCGGATTTGGTTTATAACTGAGCTTTATAACTATTTCTTGAGAAATATTGCTTATCATGTCTCTTCACTGATGCTTAAAATATATGTATGCAAAATAAAGCGGTCTAACTTGCAAGGCTTTTGGAAGGGGTTCTTTATAAATGTGAAGGCACTCAGATGTAAAAATTATTAATGACTGCAATACTTAAAACTGTCAGGAAGGGTGGCAACGTTTCAGCCAGCCCTCGAGAGGCGACAAGTCTGCTGTGAGTTAGTCATCCTCTGTGCATGATGTATTTGAGGACGTGATGCAAAGCAGTTGAATTTATAAAAAAGATGTCGGTAAAGCTCTTTTTGGAGAAGTCATGGATTGCAGCCTTAAATTCTGGGAAAATGGAATTTTCCCTCAGCTTTACAAATATGGCAGCAGGGATCCTCACTATTTGGCATTTTTGGATTCTTATTAATGTTTCACGCACACACAGAGTCAATAAAATCTGTGATAATTAAAAATCCTATCTTAAAGATATATTTAAAAATATTAACATATAATAGCATCTCGTAATAATGACCATTTTACTTCAGTTGCTTCATTTATTCATTTTCTTTGGAGAAATGGGCAGTCAACTATTTGTTCATTCTTATCCTTGTGTTCAACTGTATGAAATAGAATGTTACCTTTAGGCCTTTATGCCCCAGGGAAGCCCCACGACTCTTAGCACAAGAAAACTTAGAAAGTTTCTTTTCTTTTTTCCTACCCTTACAACTTACAGTCAACCACCTAACATGCCGTTAAGTTGGTGGAAAATATTGACTGAGAAGGAAGTACAAAGAGGAGAAAAATGAGACCAAAGAGGTGAAGTAACTTATTTTACTCGTAATTCAGTTCTTGCACAAATATGTCTTGCGCTGGGTGCTGTGCTGGTTGCTATTTCTGTGCCCTTCCTATTCCATTATGCCGCCTGCCCATCTATGTGGTGCGGGATTTGCTCTATGGAAGTTTACTTTTGTTTCCACAAGAAGAACTTTCTTAGTGCCTGTTCTCTTCACATAAACTCAGTGTACCCCCTCAGTTTCCTCATTTATGAAATGAGCACGCTGTACGACCAACTCCAAACTTTCTTTTTTTTTTTTTTTTTTTTCTCTGTACGCGGGCCTCTCACTGTTGTGGCCTCTCCCACTGCGGAGCACAGACTCCGGATGCGCAGGCTTAGCGGCCATGGCTCACGGGCCCAGCCGCTCCGCGGCATGTGGGATCCTCCTGGACCAGGGCACGAACCCATGTCCCCTGCATCGGCAGGCGGACTCTCAACCACTGTGCCACCAGGGAAGCCCCAAACTTTCTTGATTCTATCATCCGTTAATCAATTACACATGAAAAATGCTGTTGAACCCTGAAAACCTTTCATTGTGCATTTCACGTAGCTTGTATTCATCATGCTGTGTTTTATGTTTACTTCACCTTGTCTTAAAGATGGCATGAGAAATAGTGCTGTAATGCCCCTTGGTGATACAGTGCTCAAACGAAGGGTTCAGTTATTTTAAACAGTTGGTTACATTTTGCTTTGGGTCTTATGCTGTGAACAAGCTGGGCTTTGTAGCACTGTCATGATTCTCCCTGCCTTTTCTGGTGGTAAGTGCAGACCCACATTATAGCACTGTGAACTGTGGAGCCCAGGGCCTAGCAAACTGTGAATGTATAATAATGAGGCCAAAATTTAGCTAATAAATGCAGGCTGAGGATGCACATATGTGATGATGGAGCAGAACATCACTTCCATTTGGGGCCCAAGGTATTGGGATTGTACTGGAATCTGTGGTAAATTGCATAAGCTGGAACTATGTCTTTTGGGGCCTTGGAATATTAGAGAATGGAGCAGTTCAGAATATAATCATTACACTGCTTTGTAACTTTTGACCTGGGATAATGTACAAGTGGCCATTCATTTGTTGGCTGTTTGCTGTGTTTTAAGGATTTTGCTGACTGCTTTATGTATAGCATTTTGTTTAATGAGTATAATAATTCTGTGGCATAGTTTATTGTCCACACTTTACAGAAACAGACACTGAGTTGCAGAAAGTTTAAACGACCTGCTTAAGCACTCAAAGCTGCTATTCAATTTGAGGACTGTCCGATTCCAAAGCCATACTCCTAATCACTACGCTGTGATTCTCCCCAAATCACCCAGTCATTGACCACATTTTTATTGACATATTACTCTTTTTGATGCCAGGGAAACAGAGAATAAAATAGATAAATAAACCCGATCTCATGGAACTATCATTCTTATAGGCAAGACGGTCAATGAAGAAACGGGTAAAATGTATAGGATGTCATATGGTAATGTAATGGCAGCTTTGAAGAACAATAAAGCAGTGAAGGGAGTAGGGAGTGATGAGCAAGGGGGTGGGTCTTGCAGTTTTCAGTAAGGTGGTCAGGGAGGCCTTGCTGAGAAGATCACAGTGGAGCAAGGGCATGAGTGAAGGCGTAATTGAAGCAGCAGTGGGGTGGGGTTGAAACATATTGGAAAGGGCTCAAGAGAAAGGGAAGAGAGAGAGGAGTTGGAGAGAGAAAGAATAAAGACAACTCTTTGAAGTCATGTATCAAAAACTGGTCCTGGATCAGGAGAGTATGGGATTTTTTTTTTAAGATTTAATATTTCATTGCATGGTTAAGTGCTAAGTGCTAATGGTCTAGTGGAGAAGGAAAATTGATTGATAATGCACAAGAGAGATGTGAGAATTGTACCAAAATGTCTCAGAGGAGGTGAGACGGATGGGACCTAGTGCAGAAGTGGAGGGCTCGATCTTCGGAGCATGGAAAATGGTTCACCAAGATCGGAGGGGAGGCAGAGGGGAGGCTCACAGCACAGGTCGGTGGAAGTTGAGGGCATTCTCTTCAGATGGCTCCTATTTTCTCATCGAAGAAGCAAAATCAGATCTTGGGCTGAGGGTGCAGATGGGCGAGGCTGTGTTGGAAATCCGAGGAGGGAACAGTGCAGAATTTTCACTGCGAGAGTGATAGAGTGGCTGGAACATATCTCCGCAGTTTCATTGTCTGCCAGCATTAAGGGTCCACTTGGGGTTAGTGGCCATGTGTTCAGAGTGAGACAGTTGGTGTGACTGTGGGTTCAGTTTCTGAGGAGTGAGCGTGCTTCCCAAACCAGGTCAGGATGCACAGAGGAGGTGGAAGGGGTTTTGCCAGAAGAGTGTAGTAAGGAGATAATAATCGTGAAATTTAAGCTGGGCAGGTGGAAAGTGAGGACATGGGGGGTGGTGAGGAACATGGACATGTGATGAGATCAATGGGTTGTGAGCCCTGGGTGGGTCCAAGAGCCAGGGACTGAGGTGGAAAACAGGGGTGGTGGTCTGAGAGTGGGGTGTTCGATGATGAGGTGACTGAAGTCTTCTTGGCTGTAACCATAGGTCTGAGCAGCTGAGGGGGCCAGAGGATGAGATCATTTGAAGACCTGAAAGATCACCATTCATTGGAGAGGGAAACCACCAAGAACTGGGGTTCTTGTGTTGGGTTTCTTCTAGAGATTGACAATGAGCTAAGATTGAAGAACTCCTACAAGGGAGTGGTTGTGGCCAGAGGCCAGCGGTGCTCGCAGGAAGGAGCAAGTTGTTGACGGGTTTTAAGGAAGAATAGTCTGCTTGCAGTGAGCGTTGCCCACCAGTGGGACTGAGGACCTGTAGGTCTTCAGGGAGCAGGGAGGGGAGAATACCCTGCTGAGGAGGAGGGGGACGAGGAGGACACAAAGCTCGCATCATCCTGGTGGTGTGGAAACAAAGGCAGCCTTCACTCACGGGGCCAAGAAGAAGCTGAGTCCTCGGAAGAGAGCCAGGTCTCGGCCCGGAGCAAGAAGCTGAAGTGGGGAGACAGAGGGGGCTGGGCAGGGAGGAGTTGTACTGATGAAGATGGGCTTTGGTGGACACGGTGTAAGAACTTTAAGAGCTGGGGCGCAGTGGACGGGGCCAGAGAGGAGGATGTAAAGAGCTGGACGGGTTGGTAGACGGAGAGAGTAGAATGGACCGGAACCCCTGGGCTACTTCAAAGCGGAAAATCAAGTGAGCGCCAACGCTTGCTGGGCAGGTAGCGGTGCTGAGGCTGGGTGTGGTGAGCAGTGAGGAGGAAGGGAGGGTGGTCAAGAGCGCGTGGGGCTTTGAGATTCTCGTCTTCCTGAAAATGATGCTGCAGAGGCTTGCAGAGAGCAAGTTGCACCTTGAACACCAGCGTATCTGGAATGCTCTTCTGAGTCCGAGAACATGAGCAGGGCTAGGGCACACGCTTGTTTCATACTAGACACTTCTGCTAAGGAAATCATTTTCTTCATTTGCGAGAGTATTCAGCTGTGGAGCTGCAGATTTTCCCCCTTTTTAAAAAAATATTTTCATTAATGTTACTGAAAGCAAAGAAATAGGTAGTTGAAATAGTTCATGCAATTTTGGAGGACTGGAGAGCCATTCCTAGGTGGCAAGTGATTACCTGACATTCTTCAACTTTATTTTGATGAAGATACCTGGAGATGTGAGCCCAGTTGCTGGAAGCTAATTATCCATTTAACTTTTGTTTTCGATTTGAATTTTTGGATTTTTGCTGGGTTTATCCTATACTAGACTGAACTATTTTTCTGGTTTAACACATGAGCTGAACAGAACCTTCTTTGTAAGTCTGCCTTCTGTGGAGGAATAATTAGGATAATTTTCTTGACTTTTTGTTCCGTTCTTATTCTATAGTTTATCTATTTTGGTCTTTTATGGCCTTTCTTTTTCAGGCACAATCTCCAGGACACTGGAACATTCATTTCCTCACGTGCATTTTTTTTTTTTTTGGATCTTTTTTCTTTTGCCCTTTTAAATTTATTTTAAAATGTAGGATTTAAGTAGCATATCAGATTTTAAAATGCTTTATAATCATTTTGAACTGTTTTCTTGTGCCCCTGTTCCTCCTGTCATCCCAACCGTGTTTCCTAACCAACATGGTAATAGATGAGGACTTTTTTCTCCAGTAAGTGATGAGGAAATAGTACTAAATATGCTATTTACTGTCTACTTACTAATCATTAATTTGTCCCAAGAAAATAATTCACAAGGCTAAGGAAATCATAAGAAGGGGGTCAACATTCTTCTTTTGGTTTTGGTTTATTTAAATTGAACTTAGATTATGGGATAATTCTCTACTAAGTTTGGCCTGATTATATTAACAGTTTTATTTGGCATTGTGCAGTTTGTGGCTTTTAGCATATTAAATGACATTTTTGAAAACAATTTTGGCTGCCATATTTTCAGTGGAGAAATTTATTTTCTCTAGTCCTTTGCATTTGAAGTTTGATTATTGTTCTTGGGCTTTTGGGCTTATTCTTTACATTTTGCATTTGGTTTGTTATTTGAGACTATGTTTTAAAACTTGAATTAAATAATATCAGAATGATTATGATTCATCTCACATTTCAATCCCATAAATAACAGTGACTATAAGTTTTCCTTTTCTCTCAAGAATGCTCAACCAAATGCACAAGCACTGATTTGCTGATTTATTTTGCTTTGTTAAGCATCACCTGTGTCCATTGGAGCCAGTGTGAAAAAAATTGGCATTTAAAATTTATTGAACAAACACTTTTTCTTTGTTTATACCAGGCACTGTTTATGTACACTCAGGGTGCATCAATGAACAGATGGATAAAAACAAAAAAATCTGTGCCTTCGTTGAGCTTATATTCAATTTAGGGTAGGCAGGGGGCTTGTGGGGGGAATAGACAAAGAGCAAACATGGTAGATACATGTATATAGTGTGATAGACAATGGTAGTGTTATGATAAAACATAAAGCAGGGAAGGTAGGATTAGGAGTTCTGGGGTGGGAGTGAGGTTGCAAACTTGAATTTTTTTTTTTTTTTTTTTTTTTTTTTTGTTACGTGGGCCTCTCACTGTTGTGGCCTCTCCCCTTGCGGAGCACAGGCTCCGGACGCACAGGCTCAGCAGCCATGGCTCACGGGCCTAGCCGCTCTGCGGCATGTGGGATCTTCCCGGACCGGGGCACGAACCCGTGTCCCCTGCATCGGCAGGCGGACTCTCAACCACTGCGCCACCAGGGAAGCCCGCAAACTTGAATTTTAAATAGTAAGGTCAGGGCAGGTCCCTTCAAGGAGGTGAGGGCATTAACCATGACGCTATCTGGAAAATAGAGTTCCAGGCAGAGGGAACAGCCAGAGAGTGTCTATTGCACATTGAAATAATACCAGGGTGGTCAGAATGGCCGAGTGATGAGAATAAGAGGGAATGTGAGGGAGACAAGATCAGAAGGAAATGGTCATCGAAGGGAATGATCCGTCTGTAAATGGCCCACAGTGCTATTGTGGGGACTGCGGATATTCTTTCTATTCAACAAGAGAGAAAAATAATTTCATAGTGATATTTGTCTAAAAGTTTTTTTTTTTTTCTTTTGTGGATAACCTTGATCTGATTGGATACTCTCTGCCTCTTTTTAAAATTCTTTGGAAAAAATAATTCCAGGTATGATTAGAAACCAGTGTAATCTTTTCATCTTTCCTTGGCATCCTTCATTCTCTGTTTCTGTCTGGTGATATTTGAGAGCTATCTGTGGAAATCTGGCCCCATCTCTTTAGGTTCCTTCCATTTCCTTTGAGCGTTTTCTCTTTGGTGTACTATGATTTCAAAAATACCTTTTTTTAAAAAAAAATCTTATGACTGCTCTGTGTGTGGTGTGTTTATGATATTGAACTGAGAATGACAGTAAAGTTTTAAAAAATTCACCTCCAACATTTCTAAAAGTATCAACAGAAATAACAACAAATACCAATTAATGGTTAGCAGACAATGTGGTAAAAAACTGAATTTTAATGAACTATTTAAATGTGTTAATATTTGTAATGTGCTTAGAACAGAGTTTCTCATATGAAAGTGTGATGTCTTTCTTTAATAAAGGAAAAAAAGAACTGTGAATGGGCAAGAGACTTCACCTCAGTTAGCCTCAGCTTCCTCACAAGTAAAACAGGGTTTATAACCATCTTAACCATTTGAAGATTAGAGGTCACGTTCATAAGTGCCTCACATGATGTCTGGCGCCCAGTTATCCAACACTCACTGAGGGCTGCTCTGTTCTAGTCCGTGTGTAAAGCCTTTGCACCCAGGGTCTGATCGCACTTCCACAAGAGAAGAAATCACATCTCTATGGTTCGCTGTTTGTATAAATGATGGAGCCAGACTTTGAACCTGGGCAGAGCCCAAGCTCTTAATCATGACACCAGCAGGCTTTGGTAAGTGTGTGTTGGGCAACAGAGAGAGTGGTCTCTCCCTCCATTCTTCTAAGTCCATGGCCCCTCCGTTCCACTTTGATTTTAGAATGAGATCACGTATTAGGTACACTGAATTTTATTGCTACGATTATTGTCCTGGGTACAAAAGTATTGTCATGTCTGCCTATTATGCCTTTCTCCCGTTTCCCCTTAACATCAGCCAAGATGAACATGGTAATGCCTCCAAAGACGTGCGTGTGCTCACAGACAACACAGGCTCAGAACATACACACATGGGCTGCACACTGGGATCTTTTGAGGAGTCCTATGCTACATAATTCGCTTATGATCCCTTGAGCTAGTTTACTCTCAGTGAAATAATCACTGGTCTGGACTAAATTTGTTTCCTTTAGTTGTATGTAACAAGTTGGAGAGCAGCAAATGAAACTCAGAATCTGGATTTAAATCACCCCCCCCCCAGGTAATATATTTTATTACTACTAGGAGATTAGTTTTATTCCAGTCTTTTTTTCCCTGATGATTGGTTATTGGTTATTGGATATTGGTTATTGTAGGTCATATACCTTTTTAAGTTCTCAAAGGTTAAAAAAAATTGAGGCCAGCGTGGTAAGACCTTACAATTTATATTCTCAAAGGAGCCAGTAAAGGGTTTTGTTTTGTTTTTTAATTGGAGTATAGTTGCTTTACAATGTTGTGTTAGTTTCTTCTCTACAGCAAAGTGTATCAGCCACGTATATGTATATCCCCTCTTCCTTGGATTTCCTTCCCATTTAGGTCACCACAGAGCAGTGAGTAGAGTTCCCTGTGGTATACAGTCTGTTCTCGTTAGTTATGTATTTTATAAATGGCAGTGTATATATGTTAATCCCAATCTCCCAATCCATCCCACCCCACCTTCCCCCCTTGATATCCATACATTTGTTCTCTACGTCTGTGTCTCAGTTTCTGCTTTGCAAATAAGTTCATCTCTACCATTTTTCTAGATTCCACATATATGCATTAAAATACGATATTTGTTTTTCTCTTTCTGACTTATTTCACTCTGTATGACAGTCTCTAGGTCCATCCATGTCTCTGCAAATGACCCAATTTCATTCCTTTTTATGGCTAAGTAATACTCCATTGTATATATGTACCACATCTTCTTTATCCATTCCTCTGTTGATAGACATTTAGGTTGCTTCCATGTCCTGGCTATTGTAAATAGTGCTGCAGTGAACATTGGGGTGCATGTGTCTTTTTGAATTATAGTTAAAATATTTTTGCTAAATTTAATCTGGACTAATATACAAGCAATACAATTTCAGTTTGACTCTGAGGTGGGGTTTTGTCCTTACCAATGTCATATTAATACCTTTTGAATATCAGCTTTTTATGTATCTTTGTTAGGTAACTCCTAAGAAAATTATGAATCAGACTCTTTAATGGTACTCAGTTAGCTTACTTCATCAATGATAAAGACAGGAAACAAAATAAAAAGGAGCAGGTTAATGAACTATAGAAAACATGGTATTATAAATCCATAGCTACAAGTGATCCAGCCTTCATCTGAAGACTCAGAATTCCAGGTAGTCTTAGAGAAATTTGTGACTAATGCAGCTGAAAAGGTCTCAGACGAATGTGTAGCAGTTTTTCTCAGTATTTCTTATATACTGGAATGTGTCAAATGCTGACACAGTATTAACAATAATTTATAAATTGACATTGCAGCAACTTTTTTAACCTTACACTTGGGAAGAAAAAGGAAAAAATCATTGGAGTCGGTACTAATTTATGTTACAGGCAGAAACCAAAGGGCTTCTATCCCACCTTTGTGCTATTTGCCAGCTTAAGAAATGCTGGCATAAGGATCAATTTGTGAGAAAAGCAAGGACTGGAGAGATCAAAATAGAACATTTCTTTAGCTTTTATTTTGTTGTTTTTAGTATCACACGGTGAATTTTCTTTCTTTCTTTCTTTCTTTTTTATTTCTATTTTTTTTAGTTTGAAGATAAACTGGGAAGAGGTAGACATTAGACATAAAGGGAACAAATGTATATTTATCTCTTAAGAGGTATGTGGGATTAGAACACATGTTACATAGTCTGTTTTAGAAATGATTTATATACATTTTAATAGGAAACAATAACCATAGTGATCTTATGAAATTTAAAAAATTCTATGTGGGCTTTTGTTTTACCTTATTTTACAAAATTAATAATGATGATTCCAGGAATTCCCTGGTGGTCCAGTGGTTAGGACTCCACACTCGCACTGCCATGGGCTGGGTTGAATCCCTGCTTGGGGAACTAAGATCCCACAAGCCATGTGGCTTGGCCAAAAAAAAAAATATAATTTTACCTGAAGGAAATCATGTAGGGGGCAGGGAAGGAAATATTGAACCAAACCTTTATTTAGAAATATGAGAAGACAACATATTAGGCAAAGTTTTGGATAATTTTTTTAAGAATATGGACATCTCGAGAGTCCAATCTATAGTTACTGATGTTCTCCATCTTCATAAACGCCCGTGAGTCACCACCATTCATCATGGCAGTTATGGGATCCCCGAAGCTGCAGGGATACGTTAGGTATTGGCATGGTGATGGACAGGCCTAATACGTCTTTCCCATTTGTAGTAGATGTGTTCCTGGTCTCCATGCCAGGGTGTATTTTATTGATTTCCTCCATTACCATGGTGAGGCCTCAATCCTGGTGGTAAAGCTCATTTCAGGAAATTACAGTTTACAGTTGCTAAACTGCAAGTATTAAGCCACTGAGTTAACTGCTCAAGGAGCTCATGGCAGTACTCTGCTCATCTCAGTGTGACATTTAGAAAGCAGTATGTAGGTGTGTTTAGAAAAGTAGTGCTTCAGCTCTTCCTAGAAGGCATATCTGCAGCCCATTTGCTTCTCATTCCAGTGAATGCTGGAGGGGAAGGTGCTCAGAGAGCCACCCTGTGTTCCAGTGGTTGGTGCTTCCCTCGGATCCTGACGTTACCGGGCTCAGACCCACTCTGGCCTGGGTCTGCCTGAGGGAATTTGGTCTGTTTCTGGTGTACTTTGGGTTGAGAAGATTTTTAGAAATTAAAGGTCACATTGAACCTTTGGGTTTGAAGACAATTAAAATGTAAGGTGGGAGGGGGTGCAAATTAATCTCAGTTAATAAGGATGAACCGTGATATTTTTATTCATTATAGAATCAAAAATGACTGGAATGCTACTGGCTATGAACCAGATGTGGAATCTTGATTTTGTTGTGTTTAGTGTGCCCTGCCCCGATTTAGAAAACACATTGAGGCCCAATCAAAATTAGTGAAATATCCGCACATTTTGACAATAGTCCAACTGCTCAGTTACCTTCACCTATAGTAATCTCATACACACACACATACTTCTAAAAATAAAGTATAGAAAAGTCTAATAACAAGAATTTATCAAAAATAGCAGTTCAGCATTCACTAGTAAATGAAAAAGTGTGATTATAATGACCCTGGGAGGTATTACACTTCGAATTCATTTAAAAATCATACTCTGTAGAGTTGCATTGTTAAATACATGTTTTTTACACTGTGATTCCTTGAAAATTGAGAATTGTTACGTGGTGACTCCAGGTTAACCAAAATATCATATCGTGCATACCATCTCATTTATCTGTACTATGGAAATTAAAACAGTTCATATAAGTTGAAGTTCTAGCTATATATATGTACATATATATATTCAGTCATTTTATTGATAAGGAAATGCAATCGATAGGAATGAAAGTGTTTTTCCAGGGCCGTCCAGCTGTTAGGTAGCCCCGGAGGGGTTGCACTCTGGCCTGGTGCCTTGCAGACTGGTGCCCCTTCCTCTGCAGAATGTCAAGCAGAAATCAGAAAATTGAACGCTTTTGAACAGCCTGAAGTTTTTCTCTGTTTCAACTGCTACCAACCACCCAGGTTACGAACTGAGCCTGAGTTAGCTACAGCCATTCAGAGAACAGCCATACTGGTTCCAGAGGGAGTCTCCTTCATGTAGAAGTGGCTCAGGGTTTAGTGGAAGGAGCAAAGGGAATAGGGAATGAGGTCTCACTCCTAAAGGGTCCACAGGAAACGCACACCATGGCCTCACCCGATCTCATGTGGCTGTCTTCCGGATTTCAGACCCGCTCAAGGGGACGTGGTTAAGTAGGCGTGGGGCCCCTGGGTGAGGAGGCAGGTGCCGGTCCGCGTATCTCCCTGTGTTCCCGGGTTTGTCCTCACAGGTCCCCTTTCAAAGAGCACCTGCTCCAAGTAGGGGCACCTCCTTGACCTCAGCCTCTTATTGTGAACGAGCAATCCTGATCCCCTCCCTCTCAGACCGCATGAGGGAATTAGTCTCCAAAAAAGAGGGAATGGCCGCGTAAAGGCTAAGCATAAACATTGAAGAGAAACTTGGTGTATTGTCCCTGGGATACCTCCAGTCCCACAGCAAAGGCTCAGAGTGAGTTATATGGCTGCTCTAGTACAGCACCAACTGAATCCAGAATCCAGAATCCAGAACGTGTCCAGAAGCCAGGGAGGGTCAGGCACGTCTCCATCTGGATCGCAAGGTTGCCTGAACCTTTCCCCACGTGCTTCTTACCTTCCCTGACCTGTGAGACTCATGAGTGTTGTTTTATTTTTTGTAGTTTATAGGGTGCTTTCACATAACCTCTTTTATTTCATGCTCACAGATTAGGAAGTAGAAAACATTATTTCCATTTTCACCAGTGGCAAGACTGGGACTCAAACTTCAGATTCCTGAATAGCTCCCAAACTATTATTCTTTGCAGTACCTACAGCTGCTTTAGGAGGGCACACACACACAGGCACATGCACACATTCTGAATATGGAAACCATACAGGTGTGTATCATACAGGTGTGTACAGAGGACACACCTGTATGATACACTTTTGTAGGTAGTCTCAGAAAAAGCACCTATAATTGCTTCATAAACTTTGAAGCTATTTGGGGATGTCAGCAAAGTGGCTTTCACCAGTCTCCCTCTGCGCGCGCACACACACACACACACACACACAGTGCTTAGCACATGTATATTTATATCTATAGGTCAATCACTATCCTTAGCTAACGTCTCCCATTTCCACGCAGGGTGGCCATCAGCATCAGCCTGTAGAGCTGACTGTTTCAGAGGTGATGGGAGGACACAGGCGACCTGTCACTTGGCTTGAGTGCATGGGAAGCTCCTGTGGATCCAGAAGGACTTTCCTGACATTGCTTGCACTTAAGTAGCACGTGCACACAATCACGGCTGTTTGGCTTGTAGCAGGGACACCACCTTGTTCTCTCCCCTCAGTTCCTGAGAGCTGCAGTCTCGGAGCGGCCCTCACCACAGAAACCCACCCTGTGCAGTCTCTGTGCTGCTCTGGGGAGAGCACATCCCAGAGGCCGAGTGACATCAACGAGGCTCCTGGGGCGGGAGCCTGGGCTCTTCCAGGACCACGTTCCCAGGTTTCCTCTTCAGCATCCAGAGCCTGAGTGGTCCTGAGAGAGGCGACTGATGGTTCTGAGCCCCTGAGTGGAGAGGGAGGCATGCTCCTCGGTCCACGCACGCGATCTCCTACCTTTGCCAGCTGTGATTAGACGTGTAATTGTGCATCTAAATTTAGTCCACCGTTGTATATGTAATTAATTATAGTATAGTTAGTTCTCCCTGGTCTCCTTTTCCTATAAATCGAATTACTCAGAGACTCTTATCTGACACTAAAATCTTTTTTATATGTACATTCGACATTTGGAAGCATGAGATTAACTGCTATTTATAGCACTCTAGCTTCAAATTCAGAGCCTTCTGCTGTGATCAGACAGCTAAGAGTGCTTCACTTTTTCAGGAAACAGTTTCAGAAACTTTTTCACAGCAGCAGCTTTTCTCTTCAATAGTGTACAGTGTTCAATATGATCATGAAAACCAGATCAGCCCAAACCAGATACACATGTCTTCATCACCCCAGACCAGATGAATAATCCTTGCTGGCTGAATCCTTGCACTCAGCACGGACTGTACATTCACGTGTTCATTTATTTAGCACATGAATTGAATACCGACCTACTGTGGGCCAGGCGCTGTCTCAGGTAACCCACAGATAGGGGTCAATACCATCCCTGGTGTTATGGGTAGAATTGTATCCCCCCAAAGTTCATATGTTGACATTTAACCCCCCAGTTTCATGTGAGTATGAAATTATGTGGAAACAGGGTCGCTGCAGATGTAATTAGCTAAGATGAGGTCATACTGCAGTAGGGTGGACGCTTAATCCAACATGACTGGTGTCCTTATACAAAGGGGACATTGGGACACAGAAATTCACACAGGCAGAACGCCATGTGAAGATGAAGGCAAAGATTGGGGTGATGCTTCAACAAGCCAAGGAATGCAAAAGATTGCCAGCAAACGACCAGAAGTGAGGGGAGAGGCATGGAACAAATTTGGACTTCCGGCCTCCAGAACTGTGAGACAATACATTTCTGTTGGTTAAGCCCCCCAGTTTATGGTACTTTGTTATGGCAGCCCCAGTAGACTAATACAACTGCGTACCCAGTTTGGGTTGGGCAGGGCATTCTAAGGCACAAGGGTTACATTCAGCTGACACAGTGTCCAGGGATAGAGTCCTCCTTCTGTGGATGGAGTCCACACTGAATTCTGGCTTCTTCCAGTGGTTTAACTCTTCCCCACCTCTGTGCCTTGAATGTCCTATAGGAGTGCTGACCTGTTTACCCTCTCAGCCCTCAAGGTGACTAGAAGGGACCTCCTCCAGTTACTGAGAATGCCAAGTGCTCTTATCAATATTCATATGTGGCATGGGGGTAAAATAATGGATAAGTGCTAGTCTAAGCAACCAAAAATAAAAAATAAAGTATAATGGGGGTCCATTTTGATTTCCAAGGATCCAGAGTGAAGGCCAGTGCCCATGATAGCATCAGACTTTCGCCTTCCAGGGGTTTATGATCTTGCAGTTTTTGCAGGAGGCTAGATTGGGGCAGGGGAGGGTTTATCTGAGTTGAGCAAAGATACTGTAAATAGGACGATTTGTTGGAAGGACCCATCAGGAACTAAGTGAGGGTTTCCACTTGGTCAGACAGGAATTTGGAGCCCAGCTGCCTCCAGGTGGAATGTGAGAGTGTGAGAATGGACCTAGAAATCAGGGCCAGTCAGGCACGTGGTGGCGCTCAGTGCAGGTGAGATGGGGTAGGATGCTCTCTCCCCAACAGCGATAGAGGGGCAGGACTTGTGTGCCTCTCAAACTTCCAGCCTCCCGAGGGCATCGAGAATGTGGTCCTATATTTGAGGAAGCGTGTAAAAGAAACAAAGGAGGTTTCAAAACCAGCGTATCTCCAAGCTATAGAGAAATAAAGAATTTCATTCATATTTAGGAAAAATGCATCCTCACCAGAGGCGGGCATACTGACATCAGCCTTATAAAAAAGCAGTTTAAATTTTTAAAATTCTGATTCTCAAAGAGGTCTGCTTGAGATATCGGAACAACAACTATATATATATATAAAATATTATGGCCGAAAAACAGGGTGTCAGCTTTTGTAACATTTTATACACAAACACACACACAGGTAGTCCAAGAGAGCTACTTCATGCAATCGTAAATATATTTTGCTTAAATTTTCCTTAGCCTTCCTCCATGTTTTATGTGCTGAATTTGATGGTGAACTTGCACGGCGCATGGCATTCTCTAATGTTCAGTCCTTAACGTGCTTGTGCATGTCTATTCTCCTCTCTCACACTCAAGAAAACCTACTGGGTACGCAGGTGACAGAAATGATGTTGGAGAGTTAATTTGAATATGGCTTAATTTATTAAAAATTCATTGTTTTCAAATATTAATATTTTAACTGTTATTGGTAGCATTGCTTTTTACAGAGTCACATTGGTGTGACAGAGCCACAGATTGTAACATAATAGGGTGGCATCACAACTCGGTTGACTACTGTGGCTAAAAAGTCAGGAATTTAGGATTAAAGAACGTTAAAATTTTCTCCAGGCACGAAGCTCAATTTCTGGTGTGTCGCACCCCCCTGGGTTTACTGTGAGACTCCATAGGGTCTTCTGGTTTAGACCCTTGTGTCCTGGCAGGGCATACTTCCCCTTAATTAGACTGCACTGGCCAAATGCTTTATTCTTCCCTGAACAGTGTAGCTATGGGATTGCATAGCACTTAACTGTGCATCAAAGTAGTTATGGCCTAGTTTCTGCTCTGTCACGGTGCTGGTATATTCGTGAAAGAGTGTAATGTAATGCACAACAGTTTTTTAAATATCCTGGGATATTGTAAAAGGGAGTAATTGGCTAGAAAGGTAAGAAGAGGGAATTAAGGCTTTAATAAATCTGTGTTAGGCTCACTGCCTTGCTGTGTTTGAGGTCTTACCTAGTTTATTTCAGGCCTGGGGTTCTCCCTAAGGTACACAGGACACAAGCTAATATATTTTAGAGGCATGATATTTGGGACAGAAATTTCCAAGTGTCGTTTTGTGATATGATAGGGGAACCTCAACGATTTTAGGGGGATTACAAAATATCTCAAAAGAAAATGCACTTAAAATTTACTTTAATAAACTAATATATGCTTTTGAGTCCCCTTTCCTAAAGCTGTGGGGTCTGACCTGGGCTGTGCTGAGTACCTGGCATTTAAGGGAGAAAGGGTCACAGTGCCAGCCCTCAGGGAGCTAAGTCAAGTAGGACAGACCTGCAAAGGATGCAGTGATGCATTACAGGTACTGCTTACAGGAGAGGGCTCATGGAGCTCCTTGAACTAGACTTCAGGGGACAGTTCTCAGTCTCCTCTGCTCAGTCAGGATGCAGGCTGAGGGGCACCTTGGAAGTGGCCTCCTATGTCCATGGAGTGTGACTAACTTTTAGAGCAATGTGTGTTTCTTTTTGAAAACATAATGAAATTTCATAAAAGGGGAGAATAGCAGGTTTTATAATACTTTCTCTTTACCACTGATTTCTTTGACCTAGCTATTAGGGAAGGCACATGTGTGTGTATGTATATATATGTTTGTATGTATATGCATATATGTATATTATATATTATATTGATATATACATTATATATGTGAATAATTTTGGAGCTAAAGTTGATATAAATGAAATAAATGAAACATTATACTTGCTCCCTTGTCTTCAAACACCAAACCCTCCTGGCAGGTGTGGCCAAACGCTTGGTTTGGAGCCTAATGGGAAATTCCTAAAGGTCTATACATGAGAGGTGACTTTTTTATCTGAGAGCAGAAATGAACTTTCAGAATAAAAACAGCAACTCTGTTGTCCTAAACCTTTTTGAAACAGTGGTTGACATTTATTCACTCTCACGTCCATCCACCTGTTTCTCCATCCAGTATTTCTTGAGTGCTTGCTGTGAATAACTGCTTTGTGAGTTACTGCGATGATGAAATGGGGCTGCCACCTTGCACAGGGAGGGATGGTCTCTCATTAGTTGTTGGATCCTTGTACCTAGTGCAGTATCTGGAAAGGGTACTGTGAGTGGGAAACAGTCAAGATATGGTTGGTTGGTTGAAATGACCTGCACTCTGAAGGCATATGGACACGGCTCCTTCACTTCAGGAACTGGATGTGACACATTGAGGACATACTCATCAGGAACTAATAAGTGCTCAGTAAGGGATAAGTGTTGCCTGGTTTTGCATATCATAGATGTTTTGGGGAATCGGTGGAAAGAAGAGCCGTTCCATTGGACTAAAACGCGATGGTGCACCAGTGGGGATGTCGGCAACTTTACTGGTAAACTTCCCCGTGTCAGGGGAACCATGATGCTGTTAATTCCTTCTGGCTCAAAAGAGATTTTCTATTGTACAAGTAGCAGAAGGAAATTGCACCCTCTTTACTTCCAGTTGACCTCTCAGACTAGGAACCATTTCTCTTCAGGATGTAATGCTTCATGACCATGACTTGCAAGGCACAAGAGCGTTTTCTTAAATGCAGTAAACATCTTGGTAGTTTTGTGTTGGCTGTGCCTTTCTGCCTCAGCCTGGCAGAGCTGTTACCTGATTGCTGCATTTCCTCTGAGTGATGATGGAAACCGGGTTGGGTGATTTCAGAGTAGATAATTGCTATTCAGTAAGTCCTGGTTGTTTAATTATTGACCTTTAAAGCTTACTTTATTTCTCTTTCTTGAACAACTGTGTGTTATTTTGTGGAGGGACTTGGGAAGTGTCTGGGCTTTGTTGTTTTTCTTCCATTTGGACTGTTGAAATCAAAGGGACTGATGACCAGGGATGATTTCCCATATGATTTATTTAATCCGAAAGGTTTTGGTGAACATCTCCTTTGGTGAAAAGAAAAAATATGTTCCTCTTTGGCTTGAAGATGGAAATAGGCCTTTTCAATGTCATTGTGTTATTAATCCAAAAATAAAGACAAGAAATCAAGGTGTTGTGGCCCCTCCTCCACCTTGCATGTCTGAGAGAACTCGCAAAGAATCTCTCGTTTGGACCACTCACTACAGTTCCCACACTGCTCACCGTTCCCTGTAAAGTCTGGGCTCCTCCCTAAACGCCTTTCTCCATGAGTGGAATGGCCTTCCCTCAGCTCTGATGAGAAACTCCTATCCATCTTTCAAGATTAAGCTCACATGTTACCTTCCAGGTCTCAGTTTCTGAGTTCTCCGATTCTGCTGTAACTTACAAAGAGACCAAGCACATACTTGTGACTTGACTATTTATACAACAGCCTTCATTGCCTGTGAGTTCTTTCAGGTTCAAGACTGTGTTTTACACTGAGTTGTACCTTCAAGGCACCGTGCTCTGTTCACAGTTTGAGGTTTAATACTTGTTAAACTTCCTGTTGGCCAGATCAGTGGGAACCTTGCTATGGAGCCTTGCTTGGAACTTCCTTTACCCCTACAGAACTGTAAGGCTATCAGTATTCTGAGGGGGGTCTCCAGCGTCCTTGAACTAAAGTTAAATTTGCTCCAGTGGCTGTGGCCCAGGAAGGGACAGGCTGGTCTGCATGCCGTCGTGCAGAGCACACGTGCCTATGTCATATTTGCATGTGTTCCCTGGAGGACGAGAGGGACTCCCTTGTCTTTCTCAGGTTTCATCTCCTCTCCCTGTCTACCTTCTTTTCCCTCATCCCAGGGGAGCTGTGGACGGAAGGCTGGTTTCTTTATTCTCTCTCTGTTTCTGAGGACATTGTTGGGACCAAAATAATCTGCAGTAGCTTCCTGCTGTAGGCAGCTTTCAAACCTGTGCCCTGAACAGGAACATAAACCTCCTTCCAGTATAAATAACCACTGTTATAGTGTCCCTAGGGCTGGCACTGAGTGTCTTTATCAGTTTAAGGTATCCAGGAGGGGCTGGAATACCGAAACAGTACTGGGATTAATAGCAAAATGACATGATGCTGGCAGTTTAATTGTCTGTGGGAAATATGATTTCTGGTGGATTTGATTTGTGATGGGATCTACAGACATTTCAAACCTTTGGCCCAAGTTTCAGTCCTGTTTATTTTTTAAAAAAGAGTTTTTCGTTGACCTTGGATAACCATTGAATTTCCCCATTGGTAAAACAGTGGTGAATATTAGCCTCCAAAGTTTGTTGTAACACTCGAACGAGACTATGTCCGTGAAACCTCTTTGGAAACAAAATATTAGTATCGTCCAGACGTGGGTGCTATTATCAGCTCTCTCCCACTTAAGATCTTTTTTCTTTGCTTTCATCAAAATGAGCAAGTCAGATTTACCTTTCTTCTAGGCCTTGTATGTTGTTCATCCTGTCACACAATGGAAACATGGGTACTAAAGGGGACGATAGTAGTTCTGTAAATTGTAGGCAGCCTCAAAGAGAACGGGGTCCTTTATTTAGCAGGTGGGGACCTGAAACACCAGACTTCGTCACTTATGAAAAGCCAAACAGTCCTTAGCAGCATAGCCTAACTGAAACTCAGGCCCCTTGGTTTCTAAGTTCAAATTTTACTAACCCATAAATATGAAATAGTAAAATGTAGTTAATACTTTGGAAAAGAGGAGTGAAGAATCTCCCTCACCCCCTTTTTTTGCTGGAAGCTTCCGGGCGGGAACTACCTTAACCAAGTGTGGGAAATACGAGTCCCTAACAATATTCAAATACTCATGTCTGTTTGGTTTGGACATGAAAGAAACTTTTTAGTGCATCAGTAAGTTTTCTACTTACGTTCTTATGTTTTATTCGGTAGATGCTGTGATGCGTCTTCTGTATTTCGAAGAAGCAGGAAGAGGGGTTAACTTGTTCTGTTCTTAAATGTGATCGCAGATATTGGAGAACAGTGTTTGTAGTTGTGCGTTAGAATAGCTCAGTCCTTTGTGTTTTACACGTCCTGTGTTCTGCGCCTTTGTTGTAACACCTTGCCTGGCCTGATGCTCATTCTCTTCTGTTTACCTCACCACCGCCCAACCCACCCCCGCCATCTACAGCTTTATTCTTAGTTATTAGTAGTATGGCAGTACTTTGAATTGCGATGGTAGTGTTTTTCCACACCTCCAACCTGTCCCAAATTCATGAGGTGACTTTTAAATCGGCCCGATTCAGCTATGGGAAAGTGTGGATGCTTGCCAGCAGGGGCATTGGAGCTCAAATTAAAGACACCCTTCTTTTCTGGGGAGAATCATTGACTTTAAAAGCTTGGCTTTAAAAACCTCACACAGAAAAGATGTTTTCTTCGGCACTAATCAGATAATTGTACCTAGTAGATCATAAAGCTCAACCCTCCAGGGCCCAGAAACCAGGGCAAGAGAAACTCCTAATGCATTGTGATCCGTTCATGACCTTCTTAGAAAAGAACAGCTTAGTTTTCCCTGAGGAATGAACTTTCAAATGCATCTCTCTTCACACCCTTAAGAAATAACCTCTTCCCTTGGACCACACTGGACATAATGAATGGAAGAACACTGAATAAAGAGGCAGTCAGAGCAGCAAGCCTATTTAAATGGCTGACCAAACCTTTCCAAATTGTGTGTGTGTGTGTGTGTGTGTGTGTAAATGAACGGACGTGGGCCATATGGGACACAGCTGGTAATATCAACAGAGGTAATGCTGGCACAGTAGAGGGACACAGGCTTGAATTAGGTCATGCCCTGGATGCAGTTCTCAGCTCCTGAAGATGAGACCCTGGCAATCATTTCCTGCCCCCAAGGGGGAACAATCTGGTCTGGCATCTGGCCCCAAATGATTGGTTAACTCCTGAGATAAGGAACCTCAGGCCCGGTGGAGGCCAAGCTTCCTTCACCCGGAGCTTAGGGCTTGTTACTTCACAGATAGAGGAAGAGGGCATTGTATGGCAGCTGAAAAAAAAAAAAAAACCCAGAGAAAAAAAAGGAGGTTTTATTCCTTACTTTCCTCTATCTCCTGGCCTAGGAAGACACTTTCCTGTCCCCTATGGGCACGAATTCTGAGGACAGAAGCAACAGAGATACATATGGAAGCACAGCTTCTCCTCAAAGAGAAAAGACTCCATTCTGTTTAAAAAAGTAAATTCCCTTCTCTTTTAATATTTATCAGCCCTGTTCTCTCCTTGTGCTTCTCAGGGTCACTTTTATTTTTCAAATTCTAGGATTCTGTCAGGATTCCTCACTTTAAGTAGTTAATAATCTAAATAAAGAATAGAAAAAAACCCAGAAGACTCTCAAGTGATAAAAGGGGGAAGGGGGAGGGTGTGTAAGTGTGTGTGTGTGTGTGTGTGTGTGTGTGTGTGTTTTACCTTAATAAGATTAAACTGGGCAAGAATAAAACTATTCTCCTATTTCCCCTTCTTTTCGTCATCTGGACTTGTTAGAGTTAAAGCCCTTCCAAGGTCTTCCCAGTAAAAGCTGATGCCAGAATCATGGAGCTAGAAGGAAGCAAAGTTCTCATTTTATAGGGTAAGAAAGTGAGTCCTAAATTGACTCATTTTCTAATTGGCAGTGATGACTAGGGTCACACAGAGGTGTGGGCAGTAAGCACCTTGTCTATCTTGTGAGAGGGATCCACATGTGTGTGAAAAATTAAGGTCATGGAGACCTTATCAGTGGTTTCCACTAAATACTAAATTGAAATTTAGCTGGTTCAAGAGTAACTGAGATTCAAAGACTAAACAAAATGCGTGATGAAGATTCGGAGAGGACCTTGACACCTTATATGGAGCAGAGTGGGGAACGAGAAGATTGTTACTATTTAATTCTGTAGAATTTTCCTTAGCGTCATCCCTTTAATGGATGAACATGCATTTGGAGCATCTCTTGCAGTTTTGCAATAGACAACACTCGTTTTGCCCTTCTGTTTACTAAATGCTTCAGTGCTCTCCCTATTTTTGCTGTTTACTCTTGAATTTACTTTTCTAGGTTTTGTGCCCAAACTGCATGATCCTTTTGTGCAAGAAAAAGCACTCATAGGCACTAAAATGCAACTTTCTTCATCCTTTGAACTGTTCCTGGCAGGATCCAGGCAGAATCCCCTTTCCTCTCCAGTACTGCCGAGTGGGCTGTGAAGCTGCCTTTCCCGGGGCTGCCGAGTTCAGGCTGATAGTCATTTCCACTGGTTTAAATGAACGCCTCTACCTGGCTTCCTTCTCTCAGGAGTTAACCAATCATTTGGGGCCAGATGCCTTTACCTGGCTGATAAAAGCATCAGGGTCTGGAAGAGTTCCAGGGCCTCCCCTGTGCTTGTAGGAAACCGTGGTGGTGTGTGCAGGCGCACTGTGTGTTCCGTGGGTTTGGTGCAGTGCAGCAAGCTTGTGTAAGAGCTCCATGTTGATGCTTGCATCGGCTCCGTGCTCCCCTGAGCGAGTGGGAAGTGCTCACTCACTTCTGTGCAAGGGGTGTGTGTGTATTATATGCATGTATGCATTTGTGTGGGTGCATGTTTACTTTTCTTTAAATCCCATTAACCAAGTGTCAAGTACATCTGCGATTACTTACTTAGCAAGGTTACTATTTCTGGTGTCCCATTTTTATCCAGGTCTTGGAAAATTCACTACATTTTTGCTGATACTTTGGAGTGCTCTTTTTCCAAGGTCTCTCTCTCTCTCTCTCTCTCTGTGTATATATATATATATATATATATATATATATATATATATATATATATATATATATATATATATATATATATGAATGAAACCCTCCTAATTCATATATGAATGGCTCTGGGGTTTGGATATTTACCATCTTCTGCCCCCGGTACCACTCCAGGTACAAGGCCCCACTCCAGTCCCGCTGTCCAGCACGTTTTCCGAATCTAGACATTCTAATTGTGCAAGGACAGAAATCAGAACCAGGAAGATATTTGATATTTAACAGACCAATCCTTTTATTTCACAGATGAGGACATGGACGTGGACAAATGAAATGACTTGTTCTAGGTCACTCAGGTATAACCTGGGTCTACTGACCTTTAGTCCAGTTTATTTTTTTCTGACATCATTGCATTGAATTTTTCTAGGATATTATGAGAAGGTTGAATTTCCCCCAATATGTCCTCTAAGTTTCTTTAGTGCCATGGCTGTTACCCAACAGATCACTGGAGCTCTTTTAACTTCTTTTGAAAGTTGTAAGTTTGAAATCAGTACACTCAGCTAAGTTATATCTAATCACATGTTCCTTAATGCTCATCATAGTGATTTGCACATAGTAGGTGCTCAATAAATATTGAAGCAATTTTTTAATCAGATGGGATGAGAAGTGGGAAGTTGACTAAAGCTTTCTGTTATTGTTGTTAAATACAAATATTCCCAGTTGTCCACTTGGCATCTGTAAGGCCCACCCTTTGCCAATGGAGAGGATCTCCAGTGTCCTCTGGGAGAGAGCTGCCATGATTTGAGTGTTTGGAAAGCTTTTAACTAAAATGCTCCTCTGAAGATTGTCCAGGAAAAGACATCCTCAAGTAGCTGTACCTTTATGCCACTGGCCTAGCCTGACTGGCTTCTGTAGAACAGCTGGTTGGGTAAGAGGGTCTGTTCTGGGGTCAGTTCCATCCTGAGCTGTTCGTTTGTTGTGAGACACTAAGCGAGTTACCAAGCCTTTGTAGGGTTCCTCATCTGCAAAACAGGGTGCTGTGGGGCCATCGTGCACAGATGCATGGAAGAACTTGCCCTTGAAGCTGAAACACTGCAGGCTCCTAAGATGTGCTTGCTTCTATTAGAGTGCTGCTGTGGGGATTCAGGTGTTATTGCCTGTGTGACCTTAACACATTACTTACGTTCTTTGTGTCTCAGTTCCTTCATCTGTAGAAGGGGGATGATACTAGAAGCTGAGTCATAAGGTTGTTATGAAGATTAAATGAATCAATATGTGTAAAGCGCTGAGGACAGTGCCTATCACCTGCTAACACACATACACATACACTCAGAAAAATCAGCAATTACTATCGCTCTGTAAAGTGGTTAGTGCAGTAACTAGGCCATGATATTTACTCATTAAAGTAGCTCTTCTTCTTATTTACTCTTTCCTCCCTTTTAGAAGAACTGGTCCATAAAAACAAGTGGTTTCACTTTAACAACATTTCTGGATCTTGAACAGTGTTTATTTTTATAAGACCAAGTTACAAGCCTGCGTTTGTAACTCCACCTTTAAGTTAAAAACAGAATTTGTTGGTGTATTAGTTTTCTATTACTGTTGTAACTTATTTTTACCACAAATTTAGTCATACAAAACAATGTAAGTTTAATGTGTTACAATTCGGTAGGTTACAAGTCCTGTATGGGTCTCACCTGGCTAAAATCAAGGTGTCAGCAGGCTGGGTTCCTTTCTGGAGGCTCATCCAGATGTTGACAGAACTCAGTGCCATGTGGTTGGAGGGTCCAGGTCTCCATTTTCTTGCTCGCTGTTCATCATTATGCTGGCGGTTTTTGTGGGTGGTATTGTCAAATGGCTCAGCAGACAGGGAAGCTTGTGGTTTTTTTTTTTTTTTTTTTGGTGGACTTTGCTCCTTGGGATTCAAGGGCCTCCCTTAGCATTGAGAGGCCTCTCTCCAGCCTTTGCATGTAGCCACATACATCTCAGAACCAGCAACAGGGTACCAAGTCCATCCAATGCTGCCGTTTCTCTGCCCACAGCCAGGAAATATTCCTCACCTTTAAGGACACATGTGATCAGGTGGGGCCCACCTGCATCACTCAGGTTCTCTCGCCACCTCAGGGTCCTTAACCTTCATCACATCTGTAAAGTCCTCTTTGCAATGTGTGATGACAGATGCACAGGCCCTGGGGATTGGGATGCAGACATCTTTGCAGGGAGGTATAGTTCTGCATATACCACAGTTAGAATACCAAAAAATGACTCTGGCCTATGAACCTGGTTAATTGTGGATAATTCAAGCCCCAAATTTCATTGTTCAGAAGGTGAAAAAGGCAGAATACCTCACCGGAAGACACACTAATTTCTCTCTTCATTCTTTTGGTCTTATGGGCCCTTAGAACACACTTACTTGATTCCTCTTTCAGCGATATTTCCAGCACACTCTTATTTCATAGAAGCTTCCGATTTGTTTGTGACATTCTGTCAATTCTTGCTTTGTCAAAAGTCAGCTGTTCATGGGAGACCTTCCACTTAAAGTTCAAGCTCAAAGGTCATTGTTTGCATCACTCCTTTTCCGTAGCGCTCTGTTCAGCCTGTCTGTGGCGTACTTCTCTCCAGAATTTAGGATTCTTTTCTCTGTCTTTCCTTCCATCATATGTCTTCCCTCAGCTGTGACATGTTTTCCCTGCCCCAGCAGTGTCTGTGTGCAGGTCTGGGTCCCCTGCTGCACTGTGAGGTCCTTCACAGCTAGGATTGTTCCTTAAAATGCTTTGCACCCTTAGTGTCTAATACAGTGCCTGATAGAAGAGAAGCATGTAAAGCATGTTGGTTGTATCCCAGTGCGCTGATTAGAAAATGAGTATTTGTCTGTCACTCAGTGGTTATCTATTGGCCAAACACAGGGTGCAAAACTTGGGACCAGAGGCAGAGCCATAAATAGACACAGTTGTGGTACCCTAGGGGTTTGCAGCCTAATTTCTAGGGAAGCATCAAAGCAGTACATCTCTGACAAAGCAAGTTGTGCATTCCTCATGAAGAGATGGATGCAAAGTGCTTTATTTGAGGGCAAGAGAGGTCACTGAAATTATTAACCTTTATCTGTTAAATACTTTTCTAGAGCTTCAAAACAGAAGCCAAATAGTATTTCAGGTCTTCAGTCTTCAGTTTTAGATTTATAGCACCTCTTCCCTATATTAATGCATGATATACCAAGATCAGAGTAAGTATTGGCAATATTACATGCCTCTATAAGATGGGTGCACATCATTTCATCTGTTTACTTGAATTTCTTATATTGTCTGCAATTGGCAATTTGCGTTCACCTGTTTCAGGTCACTTTAACATCAGTCCAAAGCAACAGAGGATTAGTTGAGAATGACTGATGTCACGTGCAGAATAATTTATGTTCAGATTTCTAGCTTGTTACCCAAAGCAAACATGTTTTTGTAAGAAAGTACAGCAAGTATACAGATCCATTTACAATGCTATTCTCATATTAATGCCAGATTCAACCTTAAGGTGAATGTTTCTGTCTTGCTCTTGTTATTTTCTTCATAGTCATGGCCTGGCATTGTCTTTAATCTCCTGTACTGCACTTCACTCTTCTGTTTCTGTCCTAGAAAATGTGCATTCAATTGGTTATTATATTTTAAGTCAGGGTTATTTCATTAACAGCAGAAAATTATGTTTCTTAGCATTTCTCAGATTTCAGAGTTTAAAGTTCAAAGTCTTTGGAGCTCCATTTTCTATAGTTTAAGCTATTTGTGCTATTACACACATTTATTGAAGTGCTGACATTTAGGGCTTTACTGAAGGTCAGAAAAAGTCAGCTCATAACTTTTTTTTTTAAACCCATAATCAAAACTTTCAGCTTTGTAAAAAGACACTCCTTATTTTATCTGTCTTATACTCCACATGTATTTTGGATGCTGAGTTGTATTTATATACAATTCTTCTTGTTACAGGGCATATGACTTTTTAGATTTACCTCCTTATAAATGGATTTTGAATGCATATTTTCTTGGCTATCTTTTGCTGCATAACAGATTACCCTAAAACTCAGTGGCTTCAAAGAAGAAACATTTTATCTTTCACACAGTTTCTGGGGGATGGGAATTCAGGGGTATCCTAGCTGGGTAGTTCCAGCTCCGGGTCTTTCATGAGGTTGCATTTAAGATGTTGGCTGAGGACACAGTCATCTGAAGGCTAACTGATGGGGGAGAATCTTCTTAGTCGGCTCACACACCTGGATAGCAAGTTGGTGCTGGCTGTTGGCTGGAGCCCTCAGTTCCTTCCCGCGTGTGCTTCTTCCTACGGTTGCTTTAGTGTCCTCATGGTGTGATTGCTGGCTTCCTCCAGAGCTAAGGGTCTAAGAGTGCAAAGAAGACCCCACAAGGTCTTTAGGACCTAGCCTTAGCCACAAAGGCATGTCCTATTCAATGTGCGAGGAGGCTATAAAAAAGCATGAATACCAGGAGGCGGGAATCACCGGAGTCCTCGTGAAGGCAGGCTGTCATAGCCCATCCTTCTTTCTTATTCCTTAAGCCCGTCTGACTGTGTCACTGCTGATTTTGCACACTTAGAAAATACGATTTACATTTACTTAGGCTTCAATAGAGACCATGTGTCAGGTAGGCATCAGGAGCCAGAACATAAGGTAGCAGTATTGGAGATGGTAGGGCTGGATTCAGAATCAGAGTAGCTGCAGGAATCTGGGTCAGGAAGACAAGTCCAGAGAATAGTAGGTATTGAACCAGGCACATTTCAGGGCAGCTGCCTCCTTTGATCAAGAGAGTTTGTGGGGTTACGTAGGAAGACAGGACTGTGGGGAATGGGTCCTAGGGAGCTGGGCAAGAAGCACCCCTAGCTGTTTATCTTCAGAGAGGATATTTAATCTAATGGGTTTTTCTGGTTTGTGCATGTGCTTATGGGGATTTGGGTTTGGTAGCACCCTGGCAAATAGATTTTTAACAACCTGAACTTTAGCATCCACAAAGACCAAGTAGCTTTTGGTAACTAAATTGAAGATATGAAACTTCCGGACTTACAGTGGTGGTATCCATTTAGCGAGACAGTGAAGTTATACCAAATCTCTGTTGGAAAATGCAGTGTTTAGAAATCTACATAGCTTTTTATTCTTTTCCATTATGGTTTATGACAGGATACTGAATATAGTTCCCTGTGCTATCCAGTAGGACCTTGTTGTTTATCTGTTTTATAAATAGTAGTTTGTATCTGCTAACCCCTAACTCCTAATTTATCCTTCCCCCACCCCTTTCCTCTTTGGTAACCATAAGTTTGTTTTTACAGAGCTTTTTGAACCTGATAAGTTATCATTTAGTATTGTACCTACTGTGTCAAGTTTAATTTTTTTTTTTTTTTTTTTTTTTTTGTGGTATGCGGGCCTCTCACTGCTGTGGCCTCTCCTGTTGCAGAGCACAGGTTCTGGACGCACAGGCTCAGCGGCCATGGCTCATGGGCCCAGCCGCTCCGTGGCACGTGGGATCCTCCCGGACCGGGGCACGAACCCATGTCCCCTGCATCGGCAGGCGGACTCTCAACCACTGCGCCACCAGGGAAGCCCTGGAGTTTAATTTTTAATAACACTAGCTGCTGACATTTATTAAGTGCTTAATGCACACTAATATCACTATTGAGGTTCCTCCCAGCGACACAGCTCTGAGATGGGTGGAGTCAACTTAGAAAAGTAATGGACTGTGGCGAGAATCAGGCTGGAGTGTCCATCTCAAGCCCACCACCCATGGCTCTGGGAGTGTCGGTGAGTTATCTGACCTCTGCAAGCCTTAATTTCCTCATCTGTAAATTGGGGATTAAAAGAATTTACCTCAAAGATTTTTGTGAAGGTTTAGTAAGGCAAACGTGTAGAGCATTCAGTACGCCTGATAGTGAGCACTCAGTACATGGTAGCTTTTAGTTTTCATGTAAACATCCTTTCTCAAATTTCAATTAATTCATTTATTCAACAATTATTTACTGATTTCTTTTTATATGCCAGGCATATTTTTGGGTTTTGGGGAACAGAGGTGAATAAAATGTCCAAGATCACTACCCTCATGGGGTGGTGCTTATGGCCATAAAGTAAGCCCAAAAATATAAATATAAAGTGTATAAGATGGTGATAAATTCTATATAGAAAATAAAACAGAGAAGGATGAAAGCAAGCGCTGTATTTGGGAAGAGGATGCTACTGATATTTTGTATAGGATCATCAAGGAAATCCTCAATGACGTTTGCCCAGAGAACTGGAAGAAGTGAAGGAAAGAGTTATGCAGGTGTCTGGGAAGACATTCCAGCAGGTGCAAAGGTCCTGAGGTGGGGGCATACTTGGCATGTTGATAAACATCAAGGAGTCCACTTCAGGTGGAACAGAGTGAGTGAGGGAGTGGTAGGGGGGATGATGTCAGGCAGTGGGTGGTCCACTCATTTAGGGTTCTGAAGGTCATAGTGGGGAGTTTGCCTTTAACTACTAGAGAGGTAGGAAGACATTGGAGAATTTCAAACAAAGGAATAATGATGTGACTTACATTTTACAAGGATCACTCTAGCTACTGTGTTGGAATAGACTGCAGGGGCCAGAGTTAAAAGTAGCACCACTGAAATGGTCCAGGAACAAAAGAGTGGTTGCTTGAACCAGGGAGGTTTTGGTGGAGGTGGTAGAAAAGAGGTCCGATTCTGGACCTAGAATGAAAGTAGAATTGACAAGAGTCAAGGAGAACTCCAAGATTTGGGGGCTGAGCAAATGGAAAGATGGAGTTGCTTACTGGGATGGGGAAGTTTGCGGGAGGACGTCGGAGCTGTGATCAAGAGTCTGGCTTCAGACATCCTAAGTTTGAGAAGCTTTTTAGAGACGTTTAAGTGGTGATGGTGAATAGAGAGTTGGATCTCTAAGTCTAGAACTCAGGGGATAGGGTGGGGACTGGAGACTTAACTTTGGGAGTGGTAAGTCATTGACTGAGTCCACAGCTGAGGAGACAGTGTAGATGGGGAAGAGGAGTGGTGTGAGGATGAGCCAGTGTTTGTCGAGCACACAAACATCGGATAGGAAGGAGGACTAAGAAGGCATGCTTCCTGAAGGTGCGTGAAAGAGAAAAACGCAGTTATAGTCAACGCTACTGACATATTGCATGAGATGATGACTGAGGATTAACCATTAATATGTCTGCAACATGGTGCACTCCATTTGACCTTCTGGAAAAAACAATGAAAAAAGCTGGATATCATATTTTAAAACCTTTTTGAATTCTCCATGAGCTGGTGAGGAAGCAAAGAATACTCAGGGAGAGAACCTCTTGCCATGGCACTGCTCTTGAATAGGCAGTACGAGAAAGGTCTGGCTTGTAGGTGGAGGAGGCTTTATATCGAAGCTTGGACATGTCCACAGAAGTCACAGGACGGAGGCAGCCTATCTGGGCGCACGTGCAGGTGGTTGGAAAATAGTGGTGGGAGCGTGTGAAAGTGGGGGAGAGTGGAGTTTGGAGGAAAAAGGAAGTCTAAAATAATCTCCAGGGAATACTGTAGGCTTGCCTTCCATCACTGACCAGCCGCTAGAGATTAGCAGTCGTGGTTTTAAGGGGGGCATGTGGGGAAGCTGGGTGCTTTTCTCCAGTTATGTTCAGCTGCATGGGCACAGGGTAGACTGGGTTTTGGCTGGTGGGTCAAAGTGAGATGGGGTAAGGCAGGGAGGGGTGATTATGATGATGCCCCATGGAATCCACGTGGGTAAGGCCAGATGAGAGGGTGGGAGGAGGGTGAGGGAAGCTTAGAAATCAGAGCCTTCTGTTTTTCCACTTTGCCGGTGATTATAATCTATCTCCTCTAATAATTTGTATGTATCTCTATGTTCCCCAGTTGCTTATAAGCCCATGTCTCATTCTTTGATGTTTCCAACATACTCTGTAGCAGTTTTTTTCTCCAAAGTAGGGAATCCATAACTGTCATTTGGTTTGCATTTTCATATTTTTCTTAGTCATTATACGTCAGTCACATTATGTGAAATTTTATTGAAAACTCTTTTAAAAAGTCAGCTCCACATAAATATGTATAAGGAGCTGTTCTGCTCCAAAGTGCTACTTTTGATTATAGATGTATCAGCACAGCTGAGGTAAATTAAACTTTTGATGATATGGTCAATTTTGTCAATTAAGTAGTTGGATGAAAAGAAATATTTCAATAAAGTATTTGGCCTGAACTATTTGATTTGAGCTGTGTACATTTTAATCAAATTGACCTAATGCTTGCCAATTTTCCATTTTACTTTGAGGAAAGCCTAGAAGATGAAAAAAGGCAATCACCTTTTTCTTTTGAAAATAATATTTTTATAACGGTTATCAATTTGAAATTTTATTAAAGCTAGGTGTGTGTGTGTGTTTTGGTAAGGGGTTCGTGGGGTCAGGAATAGAACATGGAATGAAAAAAGTTAAGTCAGAGGTCAGTGATTGGCAAAGGAGCTCTAAAAATACCCTCTTGTGTGTGACTGCCAAACATTAAAGACTAACAACCAAGAGTGTAGCCTTGAGGTCAAGCAGTACATGACTTTCATCATCAGCTCTGTATTGTACACTTTCTCATGTGCGGTGCTATGCTAGATGCTAGGGCCATAGTAATTAAAACAGATAAACAGAGAGTTAAGATTCTTGCTATCATGGGGTTCAGAATCCAATGGGGCTATAAATTAGAATCCCTGTAGAGAGAGAATGGGTAAATTCGGATAACTGACTAAATGTGGGGTGTTAGGAAGAGAGGGTTATAGCCAATCACACAGAAGCTTGATCCTGAGAAGATGCTGGCTTAACTTATGTCGGGAATCCAAGAGGACTGCAGAGTCTGAGGAAAGATGCTGATTTAGATGATGCGAGATTAGTTGAGAGGTCCGTACAGAGATTTGTCTGGAAACATCCAGTGGGAATTAGGTGAGAAGCCAGGACACATACATGTGGCTGCTTCAGTTTCTAGGTGGAGGGAAGGAAGGATGTGAGGAAGCAACAGGAAGTTTGCTGGGAGTGGTGAGTTATGAGCTGGGCTGTAAAGAGAAGGATGCTTATTGTCGCCGCATCCATAAAACAGTCAGTGCTAGTGCACTTTATGTCACTTTAGTTTTTGAATATGAGGTTTGTATTTTCATCACACAGCAGATTTGAAATTATACGGGAACGTACCAGGAAATAGAAGTATGTTCTAAAGGTAGAGTAGCTAGCTATGAAAATGTCAGTTAAATCAAATTTCATTTCCAACACTTGAAAGATGAAATATGTATACCAACAGAAGTTTGTTTAGGGACAAGATCAGCAAGCTTTTAACGTTTAATTGCATTTCTGTATTTGGTTTATGTATTTGCTTTTCTCCCTGATGTTCTTAAAATATTACTGGGGGATACTCACATTTTGTTAGCCAAGTTGGTGTACTCTCAAAATCTGACCTTCCTCGGACCTAGGGAATGTCTGCTGTACTGCCCAGCCCATCTTGTCTGCCTCTTTCCTTTTTATGTGGTGCTTTTCATCTCAAGGTTAATTCTTGTGGGAAGCACAGGAGGGGAAACAGGAGGAAGCTTTTGCCTTCCTGAGACTTAGCTCGTGGACACCCCCTTCGCTCACTCGCCGCCTTTCCTTCTGTCTTCACCTCCCACCCTGCAGTTGGTCTCCTCCCCAGAGCTGGGAGAGGGGGGCGGTGCCGGGTCGTGGGTAGAAACCCAGGAGCCCCAGCAGTTCTCTTCCTCTTTGATTTCCCTCTCAGTATCTTGCCTACTTGCCAGCTGGTATTTCTGGCAATAGTCTGCTCATAATGGAAATGTATAAAGTCCAGCCAGACCTATGTGCACACTGCAAATCCTAACCTTTAAAACTTGCATATTGCTTAATCCTAGGAAGCATCGATTTTGGATCCTCTGTACTGCTTTATATTCCTAAGGGATAGTTAGTATCCATTTTGGCTCTCTCGATCTGTTTCTCAAGTGTATTTTTATAAATGCCCTATTTAAAAAAAGTATTTCTCCGAAGTGTATCCCAGACAAAACCACACTAATTTTTAAAGAACATTTTTGGGGGGTTGCATAGCTGAATTTGTAAATAACCATTTCATTCCATTTGTGGTATCTTTAGAGCATTTTGCTGTTCATTTTGCTTAGAAAATTCTTACAGCTTGGTACTATTCAACTTTGATTAGAAGGAGTTTTCTACCGATGTAGAAAGAAACAGCTTTGTCACCATCATCGAGAAAGTGAGATTCTGTTGGGAAGGGTAAAGTATGTCTTTGTGATCTTGCTTTCAGCACAATGGAAGGAACAGATTCACATCCAGTGTATTCATCTGGTGCAGAATTTATTACGTAGAAGCCAAGAGAGAAGCACCTCACATTTATTCAGGTTTCATCCTCACTCCTATTTAGAGTTCTTTAAAAATAGGCTCACTTCATTCTGAGGAAATGATATTGTTTCCCCAGACACTGAATTTAAAACAAACAAACAAACAAACATTTTCAAGTTCCCTTGTTCTTAGGGATTTTTTCTCCCGCTTTCACGGGATGCTTTACACTGTTCATCTAAGAAGGAACTTGGATGAATTTGCTTCTTATGAGCAGCACAGAATAATTAGGCAATTACCCTTGCATCTAGAATCCACTGGGGAGAAAAGGTGACAGAATTGCACAATGGGTTCATTATAAAACAGTGCAAAATAAAAACCTGAGCTTACCAGTTAAGTGGAAAATAGCTCAAAAGGGACTGTAAATGACTGCATGAAAGATGAAAGTAAAAATCATCTTCAGTAGAATGCCTTGGTTAGTCAATTGGGATCAGTGGTAATTGGTTTATTGAAAAGATGAGTTAATGAAAAAGGCAGTAAAACAGGGCAGTTATTAAAAATGATACAAGTGTACCTTAAACATTTTATTTTATATTAAATATATAAAAGCTCATTCAACAGTCCTTTGAGATAGCCCCATGGTATTTTCTTTGATTATGGTTGAACTGATTTGAATTCCTGCAGAAATCACACCCATGATCTATGATTTCTAATTTTGGTATCTTTAAGTGGAGCAGAACTTGAAGGATGTAAGCAATCTGAGTGCAGAATTCTTCTTGACTTTCTTGACACTTTCTCCTAATCTTTTGTGGTACAAGAACATACATCTTCAAAGGAGTATTTTTAGCCATTTGCCTTTATCAGGTTTTTTTTCAAGCCATTCAATCTATTTTTTCATAGAAATAATGACTCTCTCTTTTGCAGTTATACTTGTGACTTCAAAAATAATTAAGTTACATAATTAAAATAACAAGTACAACTGGTATAAATAAGATTGGGGGCCTGTGTTAGTAGGAACAGAACCTCATTGCATGGACGGTCTGTGAGGGCATCCCAGCCATGTGGTCAGCATCCGGTAGGCATCCATCACATTCCTCTGTACAACAGAAGAAATAAAAATAGTTGGTTAATTCAATTATTTGGATCCATAGATATCAGTAAAATAAAAGGAATGACTTTTTTATTTTTAAGAAAACTTTTATTTTAGAAGTTTTAGATTTACAGAAAAGTTGCAAAAATGGTAGTGCATGGAGTTCCCATATACCCCACATCCAGTTTTCCCTTACTTAGCATCTCACATGAGTGTGGTACATTTGTTACAATTAATGAACTCATACTGATGCATTGTTATTCATCCAAGCCCATACTTTATTAAGCTTTCATTAGTTTTTACTAATGAAAAACTAATGAAATGTTCTTTTTCTTTTCAGGGATTTCATCCAGGATACCTCATGACATTTAGTAGTCATGTCTCCTTAGGCTTCTCTAGATTGTGACAGTTTTGCAAACTTTTCTTGCTTTCGATGGCCTTGACAGCTGTGAGGGGCACTGGTCAAATGTTTTGTAGAATGTTCCTCAGTTTGGTTTTGTCTGGCATTTTCCTCACGTTTAGCCTGGACTTAGGGGTTTTTATGGGGAAGATCCCAGAGGTAAAGTACCATTCTCGTCACATCATACGAAGGGCACCTCTCAATATGATCAATATAATTTATCACTGTTGATGTTGACCTTGATCACCTGACTGAGGTAGTGCAGTCACGTGTCTCCTCTGCTGCATTTGTGTGATTTTTGTACTCGGATGGTTTGCTACAGAGAAATGGGAACATGTGCAGGTAGGTGAATTCTTTCAACAGTGTTCTCTTCATGATAGAGTTAGATAGTTTGGCCTCTTTATGAGGATTTTGTGAGTAGCTGAAAGAAATGCACTTAATGTCATCTTAGCACTCCTACTGAATTCCAGTTTCGCTGTCTTGTTTCATGTTTCTTGAGCTTTAGTGTCTAACTGAGGGAAACACAGGCTCCAAAGATGTTTTTTTGGCAGTGGTTTGGAAGGAAAATGGAACACTTTGGCTGTACAGTTGTGCTTTTTCAGTTGCACGATTCAGGATTTCAAGCTCGACTAAATGTGCCATTCCTTGGTTCAGTTTTATTTGAATCTGTGGTTAACGTTTTCTTGCAACTTAAAAGTTTCCTCACTACTCTTGGGTGCATTTAGCAGAAATGTATTGCGTACTTGATAATCACCTTGCAGCATATCAGTGGATGACCGAGACCAATTAAGCATTGATAAGTCCATTGCCCAATTGTAAATCATCCCTGCGATGGAAAGTTATTCCAATATGGTGTAGAGAAAAGTTTTGCGCTATTGGCCCAAGCTGCAACCACGACCTCTCATTTCTCATGCTTCACAGAGGAAGTTGCACAAAACCTGAGAAACAACCTTTTAATAAAGAATCAGACGCCTACCCTATGCTAATCTATTGGAAACATTTTAATATAGAACACAAAGAGATCTCTAAACCTCAGAGACCATCTGTTGCCTTTTGTGGGCCTGGAGATTGTGAGGATGTTACACAAACTTCATTTTACCCAGAGTTATATGGTGAGAATGTGAAAACTTTTCATTTTAGAATTGAAATTCATCTACCTTTTTAAAATAATAATGGTTTTCTAACTCTCAGAAAAGAACAGAAACACTGGTCCTGGCAGTTTAAACCTAATCCTATGTTATCAATGTGAAAGGAAAATAAGGCTGAGGTCAATTGTCTTCAAGGTTTAATCTCCTGTAGCCCCAAAGGACTTTATTTTTCAACTTAATCTTGGCTGAATACAGAACGTATGCATCTGTTTTCCCAAAATCTACATCACGTGGACAGCCTCAATGTGGACTTAACCTGGATCAGGTGAATGATGTGAACAGCTTACTGACCATTCAGACGTTATCTTACCATCTTATGTTGTTGTCTTGGTTCTTTGCCTATTGCCAGGGTATTTGCTTCCACTGGTACCATAGTATGAAATGACACATTTTGGAAAGAAGCAGCATGGCACTGTGAAAACACCTTTGGAAGGGAAATCCTAAGACATTGGTTTTACAGTTCCCTCTGTCACTTCTAATTCTAAGATCTAAAGATCCTAACCTTTGACCTGTAGTTGCCTGGGGGAGATTGAGGGGACAATTATAACTGCTTTGCTTATCTTTAGGAAAGTAGTCTTAGGATCCAGTGGATGCTACTGGTGCAAATGCATTATAAACCACACTGCGCTGGAAAATCAAGGGAGAAGAAAGAATGGGAGTCTGCTAAATGTCAAGGAAAAGTCTACAGGAATCCTTTTTACCTACACCACTATTAGGTATCACAGTGCAGGGTGTGGTGAAGACCTGTGCTGGTAAAAAAAAAGTGGACCCGAGGGACAGAGAAGAGAGTGAATTTATCCACAGTGATGAGAACATCTCCATGCCTGAAGCTTAGATTACAAAGTACTTCAGTGGCGTCACAATTATGAGACTTACAACTAGTTGTTTAACAAAAACCTGATGATGATAATCATGATGATAAAGAATCCACTATAGAAATTGGAAGTTGGACAACAGGGCTTTTAAGGTTCTTCCTGGTTTTGAAATCCTCTGGATGGCCACTTACAATGATCAAACCAATGACTTAAGCTGAAGTAAACCGTAGACCAATGGGGGAACAACAAATAAAAACAAATATTTTGAAATATTTTGAATAATATGCTTTCACATCTAAATAACTTCAGCTTTTAAGATGAGAACATTAGTGGAGAGCTCACTGTGTGCCAGGCAGTGTTCTCAGTGCCAACCTAATTCAGTAATCCTCGCAGCCACCCAATGAGGTAGATGAGGAAACCAAGACACAAAGAGAAGGGATGACTTGACTGAGGTCACGCAGCTGGTTCTGGGGAACCAGGACTTGGACAGAGGCCATTGAACTATAGATATTAAACAAAAATGAAATTGGGAAGATGTCACTAATAGACTTGGGACAAAATAGCTATTTGGGCAATTGGGAAAATAGTGGAAATAAAAAAGGAAGAGGGGCTAACCAATTGGCAATTCAGAACCAGTAACTACTTAAATGTTCAAAGACAAATGACAGAATATAGACAAGAGAATGCCATGGTGTAAAAGGAAACATCCTGGAAATTAATATTTGGAATGTATTTATTTTTAAAGTTAATATTAGGTAGTGAATGGCAAATATTTAAACACTTTTTAAATAAGACCATTCCAGTAGTTATCCTAATCATATTCAGGATATGTAGTTTTGTTTTGTTTTTTTAATCTGTTTCTGAGGAAAGACGAGTGAAACACAAAGTTTAAGTCGTGGAGAAAAGGGCTATTATTATTATTATTATTTTTTTTTTTTTTTTTTTTGCGTTACATGGGCCTCTCACTGTTGTGGCCTCTCCCGTTGCGGAGCACAGGCTCCGGACGCACAGGCTCAACAGCCATGGCTCACGGGCCCAGCTGCTCCGCAGCATGTGGGATCTTCCCAGACCGGGGCACGAACCCGTGTCCCCTGCATCGGCAGGCGGACTCTCAACCACTGCGCCACCAGGGAAGCCCAAGGGCTATTATTTTAAGTTTAATTCTGAACAGGAGAAGCATGTGATCATATTGAGTAAATATACTTTCTCACTGGCTTCAGTACTTTAGTTCATAACCAGACCATAACTTTATGCCAAAAGATTTTGACGAAAGGAACCATTTGTGCTATGATAACATAAAATTTGCTATGTTCCATTTGTTAAGAATTCTGTTTCCTGGTATTGTAGATGTTGTTTATTCATTTCATACTTCAGGTTTCTACTTCTGCATTTCCCTCCCTGAATACTCATGAAAAATTGCTGCACCTGTGACACGTTGCATGATTATTTCCCTCCCCTGTGTGCTCCATTTGTATATTATTGTATCATGACATTTTGAATCAAGAGCTACTAGTTCCAAGCCGCTATCAGCAGCCGATGCCAAAAATAGTCATTATAACACTTCTCAGCATGTGAGAGCACTTCAAATCACAGAGACGGAGTTTCCAGTCATTACTCTTTTGTTTTTTCATATTATACGGCAGAAAGAATGCAAAACAAAGGGAGATTTATTAGAAAATAATGCCATGAGAAAATGTTGTAAAACATGCGAGTCACCGTTCGTGAAGGTCGTGAAATTCAGTACTGCTTTAGAGATACCGTCTCCGAGGCCTGCTCCCCTTTCTTTCTCTTTTCTCAAACGGTTTCCAAGTGGCATGTTTTTTGCAGTCTTTGATTACATTAAAGTGCAAACTATTTACACATCTGGAAGTAAGCAACACCCTCAGCAGAGAACCAGGAAATGAGATGTGGAGCCGACGTTGGCCTCAGATGTGGCCCCTTTATGTTAACACGCTGGCCAAGACACATGTAGTCCTCGTGGTAGGACCAGAGCCATGGGAGGCAAGGGAGGCTTTCTCCTCTAAAGAAGAACAATTAAAAAACAAATTCAAGAAGTAAGGTTTGTCATTTCCTAATATTGAGAGTGCTGAGCCTGCAACTATCAGCAAGTTTCTTATACATTAATTCATTTTGCAAAGTGAATGCTGAGACCCGGTAGCCAACTGACAAGATGCCAGAAAATGTCATGGCAGAGAGGAGAGGGCCTTCAGTGGCATTTTTTGATACCTGACCTCCATCTGTCACCATCTTCTGGAGGAAGAAACATGGAGCCTGTTGATTGGGGAGATGGTTACCAGAGATGGAAAAGTGGGGTTAGTGAGGGGACTGCGATTTGTGGATTCTGTTTCTACTGCCTGAAAAACTGGGGGCTAATAATCTTCCCTCCCTTCTTCGCTGGTTCTGGAGAGACTCTGAACAAAGGGCCGTGGAGGAGGGCATGTGTAGTTTCCCTCTTAGCCTGTGAATACGTATCAAGTGCTCCCTTATCTCTGGTTTCTGCACAATGTCTAACAAAGAGGGCCAAATGCCACACATGTCACTGGAAATTAACCAGCGCCATTGCTATGGTCTACTGCATTCAGAAGAGATGCCATGCCCAGACCACCCCTTGGCTCTCATTGTTGTCTTCTGCTTTAGCTGCCCTGCCCTTCTTTATACAGATTGAATCCATATTTTTAAAAATGTATTCATATAGAGATGTCTTATATCCTGCTGCGTGTCAAGCCCACTGTTTTAGGTGAAGTGATTTCTTTTGTCTGGTACATAATGTTTTGTTAACTTTTGACTTGGAAATCACAAACTCTTACCAAAGCCTCTTACCAAAGGAAAAGCTAAGAATTAATCTTTATTGAGTACTTAGTGTCTGATATCATAGTAAACACTTTATATATGAAAGCCTAGAACAAACTGATGTGCATGTCTTTTAAAAAAATAACCTACTCTTACCTGAGGAAACGGTTTAGGATACTGATCTCACATTTTCCTGTTGTATTTGAAATTCTGGAAGATAATAACATGCAAGACTTACCCTCAAGAAGAATAATACATTTAAATCTCCTGCTTTGAAAATGGTCACAAATTTCCATATTTATTTTGCTCTGGAGTGTATATTGTGAAATGTTTGGCAGGTAAGATTTGACTTCTTTTAAACCCCATGAGTTTTTGCCAATTCATTTAAATTCGTAAAAGCAGTCCTTTTATTAACAACAACAACAAAGCCCCACAAAACTTAGGCTTTCCTAAGTGGAATATGATCAAGCCATTTTCAGAAATCTGTCAACACATTTCTGGTGTGACAAAAGACTTCTGAATGGGAAGGCTTGTTCAGTATTGACCACTGATTCATGTTCAAAAATTAAATGCAAGCCAGAAGAAGGAATCTGCACTGGCTCTGGTCAGCTGGCCATTCTGCAGCTGTTGGGATTGGGGAAAAGGGGATCCAGGATCACCAGCCAGGCTGGCTCTAACTCAGGTAACTGGAGAGTCAGCATTAATGTGCTGACTCATTGCAGTGACTCTGAAGCATTTCTCTCTTTTAAGTGCTTCCACATGTGTGCAGAGAGAAGGCTGAGTGGATGTCATATGGGCAAGTAGGAGGGGCAGCCTGGGGTCTTCCAGTCCCATTCGTGGTGGTCAGAACCAGAGGAGGGGAGGTCACCTGCTGAATCCGTCCAGCTGCACCGTAGCTGCTAGTTTCTGAGCTCTGTCTTTTTTGCCAGCTTCATTTTTAGGATCCCATCCATCTTATTCAGATTAAGTCCTTGAAGTTCTTCCTCAGTTTTCCCAGTGTAGCTTGACAGCATGTAGGACTCTTAGCTCTGTGCATAATTACCTGGTTCTAAAAAGCTTTATTTATCAGTCCATCTATTTTAATTTATGTTTGTGAATTTATTTACTTTGGTGAATAGATAAAAATTTCTTGAGACAGGGAAGAAATAAGCTCCACTAGGCTTCTGTTAGTACTGCTGTGAAATCTTCCACACATTTTTTCTCCCAAACTTTCTGAACACACTAGCAAGTTCCTCTCTCTGTGTTCCACTGAGATCTTTAAATAGCACTTTCTTTAAAGAGCACTTTCTCTGCTCTAAAGGTAAGGATCAAGCCAATTGTATAAAATCCCCAGGGTGGTATCTGAAATTTGTAAACTTCAAAAGAAGAAAATGCTTAATATTAACTTTTAAATGATAGCATACATAGGAAAGAAGATAATTCATAATGTTATTTTGAGTTATTTGGTAGTTAAATAATTTCAACAGTTTGTAGCTAAAAAGTGAGAGAATCTATATCCATTACTCTTTTTAGCAAAAGCATCTTTTTAGTACTTTTAGAGTCATGAACAAGAAAATACGCTGCTTACTAAAAAAAGACTTGCTCAGTTTTAGTGTACTCTTTGTTTTGATTGATTTTTGTGTGTGAAAGTGATACAAAGTGAAAAAGAATAATGTTATTTTTTAAATGTTATTGGTTAAATAACTTACATTTGAATTCTGCAACATTTTAGGTTCCGCTGAGGGAAAATTATAAACTATCAATACATAGGCTTGCATAGGTGCATAGAGCAGGTTTCACTAAGACAGGGTGGTTCTCTGCTGCTGCTGTGTCATCTCTGGGGCACTGTGGCTCCAGCAAGGGCTGGTGATGATGGCATAGGATGAAAACTATGTGATTTAAAGGTAGGATGTGGAGGAACAAGGCAGGAAAACTGCTAGGCGAGGGTGACAGTGGCCTTAGACCTAGTTCAGGGCTGTCCCCTATCACTCACTCTAGACAGAAGTTCAAGGCTACAGCCAAGTCTTGTGTATGCAGAGGAGCATGATGCTACATTGAGGCTGGGCTCAGGCACAGTACTAGAATTTAATGGAAAAGTTGGTAATTGGCACCAGAACAAAGTAGATCAGGTCCAGAGAGCCAAAGATGCGTGGTTCCACTGAACCTTAGAGGTTGGTGACTACTGCATCCAGAAGCTGGCCCAGAAAGGGAGCAGCTGTGACCGTTTCACTAATGTGCCGTGCAGCTAATTACCTTTCTACTTATTTAACCGAGCTTTGCTTTGACAACTCAGTCACTTTCTAAATATGCTGAACTTAATGGAAATGACTTAACCCTGTAAGGCTGGCATATTTTGGCCTCACTAGAGTCTTAGAGAAAGAGAGAGGAAAAAAAGGGTGCCAATAAATTTGCTTACCATAAATAAGATAATCACAATGTTATGAGAACCATAAATTATTCAACAGTGAATAATATAATAAACATGTGTTGAGCACCAACAATGTCCAGAGAACTATGCAAGGCCTGAACCTGTGTCGGCAAATGAAAAGGGGATGCAGAATCTGTTCTTGTGGATTTTATTGTCAGAAGCAGAGGTCAGCAAAGTATGACCCATCACCAAGTGCTTTTGTAAGGAGAACAAGCTAAGACTGAAAAAAAAAAATCTAAAGAAGACTAATATTTTGTGGTACATGAAAAATTATATGAAATTCAAATTTGGGCATACAGATATAGAAATATAGTTCTATTGGAACATAGTCACACTCATTCAGTTACCTGTTGCCTATGGCTGTTTTCACATTGTAATGGCCAACCTGAGTAATTAGAGACCTTTTGGTCCATAAAGCCTAAAATATTTAGTATCTGACTCTTTCCCAAAAAAGTTTGTCAATGGGTTTTCTAGTGGGGTAGAAAGACATTCATCAGATTATCACACCATTAAAATACACACGTGGTAAGTGCTGGGTAGGAAAGGTGTATAAATATATGAACTTGTATAATGGGACCTAGAAATGTAATGATGGTAAAGCAGACCCACAGTGGCCTTAATACATTCATCCCTTTTTAAAAAATTTTTATTTATTTTTGGCTGTGTTGGGTCTTTGTTGAGGTGCGTGGGCTTCTCATTGCGGTGGCTTCTCATTGCGGAGCACAGGCTCTAGGCGCGTGGGCTTCTGTGGCTGCAGCACGTGGGCTCAGTAGTTGTGGCTTGCG